>NC_141620.1:44975921-45275921 GCF_047967505.1 Dipteris shenzhenensis | reverse complement strand
TCACAACGAGGCTTTACTCCATTAGTGCCAAGTTTGGCATGCTAGTCGGCAAAGAGCGACTCCATCTTTTCCAAAAGCCAAACAAACTTACCTTGGACATAGAGACTGTCCTTTCCCTTCTTATACTGGGTTACTTTGTGTAGCGTGTGCTTTTTACAGTCCTTCCCCTTGCAAAACGTCTTCTTTGTTTTCGGAACGTTCACCTGAGAGGGAATAAGTTAGCTTACAGATTAATCCTGATGCCGAATATTGAAAAGATTTCTACAAAGAACTAGGACTAAAATGTATCAGCATTTTCGTGCAATTTCGTTTTTGACTAAGTCTACGATCCTTTGAAGAAAACACACTTTTCAACGCGACAAAAGAACAAGCAAGCATAACAAATTGTCAATTTTGTCAAAGAAGCACGGATAATCTAATCTTCTTGGATCAAGTAGAGAAAGCGACACTGTGGCAAAGGCGAGACGTGCAAGTCGAGAGAAAACTAAGGCAGAGAAAATGCCAGGGGAGTCCATCCAGAAAGCAGAAAAATGGCTGCCACAGTGCGTCAATCACAGCAGCACAACAGCTAAAACGTATGAACTCAGCCCAACGATATTCATTTGTGAGCCCCTAAAAGGGTTGGAACATCTCTCTCTCTCTCTCTCTCTCTCTCTCTGTGTTTGTGTCTCTGTCTCTGTGTCTGTCTCTGCGGGACGCTCGATGAACGGAAGATTGAAACAACTCGAAGAAAAAAGCACTAGCGCCTACGAGCAGAAGGAGCAAACCACGCTGAACAAATCTCGGAACAAACCATGCAGAAGAAATCTGAGAGAGCAAGGGGAAGAAGACCAACCATAGCTGCGAGAGATGGAGGACAAAGCGTTCAAGTGCACGGTGCCGCTCCTCAAGCTCAGCTTCCCAGCACGCACCAAAAGAACTCTCTCTTTTCGTTCTCTCTCAGATTTGTTCATACAATTAGGGTTTCTATCTAAGCCTCCAAAGTCTCTTCACACCTCTTCCCTAATTGCCTTTTTTTTTTGCGAGAACAAAATTTGTCTTTTTAAACAAGGCAATGGATTGCCTTTCATAAGGCCTGCCCAAAAGGTTGTCGAGGAATTTGGCGAAAAGCGCGTTCGCACGCGAGAGGGAGAGGGGTTCACGGAGGAATTCAGGGGAATCTTGAAAGAGAAAGAGAGAGATTGGTGAAAGAATTTAGGAGGAAGAGAGAGATTGTAGAGAAAAAAGTGCTTAACATGAATAGTAAGTTGAATGGAGAATTCCCTTTCACCCTCAGTACAGCCCTACCCAGAGGGTAGACCAAAAAAAGGCTACAAAATAAAAGGTATTCCGCCTCCTAACTCCAAAAGGCTATAAAAACTGTCTCCTAACTCCAAAAGGCTATAAAAACTAATAAATGGCTTCTCCCATGAGAAGGAAAAAATAGCTTTAATCTAGTACTTTCAAAACCGTGCCAAAGAGTAGATGTCTTTTACCTCATGACTTATGGTATGTATTTACTTATTGGTTCACCTTGTATCTTCAATCAAGGCATACTTTTATTTTGCCCTTTTATTCCACCCTGTATGTGGTGAGGTATACTTATATGTCTTTCATGATGAACACATATGGCTGACTTATAGAGTACTCATTTGGCTGTGGTACATGGACATGGCACATATTCATTATTTATTAAGTACTCATTTGGATGTGGCACATATGGATTACTTATTCAGTACTCGTTTGGACGTCACTCTGTGATTGTTGCTTCTCTTTTCTTCTGGTGTTCCTGGACGCTCATTTTCTCGGTTACTTTCGGATGTTCTTTGTAATCTCGGATGCTCATCTTCTCGATTGTTCAGTACTTTCAGAAGTGAAGAGGTTGTTATCTCATTCCCACTATGATTATGTAAGCTGTGTCTAATCCACACCAACTTTCCTCTTGTCATACGTATGTGACTTATGCTCGTTGTATTTTTGGTTGTTCGATACTCCCAAATACCCATTTTCTAGGTTACTTTCGGATGTTTTTTGTAATCTCAGATGCTTGTCTTCCCGGTTGTTCGGTACTTCTGGATGTGAAGAGGTGTTCAGTACTTTCGGATGCCTGGATGCTCATTGTGTTTTTGGATGATTGGTTCTTGATTTGCAGGATCTTTATGGGCCTTCCTATTGTGTTGCTATGGCTTTCTTACACTATGCAAGTGACATTTGAATCCCTGGCTTTGTGGACATCTCAAATCTCTCCTGCATGCTCATCTTTGGAGTGGCTGAAGCAATTTCCTCATACATGTATCCTTGGTACAATTGAAAAGTACACTTGAATATTTGCTATGTTCATATACACTGCATGAAACCGGTCATATTAGGTGGATGAATTGTGCAAAACATGAAGCCATGATTACAAAGGTTTGAGGAGGTTTGACTAGATTGAACTTGGAGACGACAAGATCTCCTATTTAGATGAAGATCTCAAACATCGAACTGAAAGATCTCAAGCCTTGATTATGCATCATCACTATGTCAAACAAGTTCACATTTCTAGGAAGAGTTTTCCATTTTGCACACATACTTTGCATTGTATCATGCACCAAACAAAGCACCTATACTTTGCACTGTACTATGGACAAGTGGCACCGGTTTTTCTATTGTACTCCCCAAGCATTTTTTTCATCTGTAGTAGCTAGAGGGCCTAGTTTGAATGGGGGTGTTAGATCTATAGTCCTCAACTATATACATGCCTATGATCTATGAATAGAATCACTTCATTGGGAGCAACTCTTGTGTCTATATCTCTCCTCTTTCTCTTCCTCTCAACACATAGAGGAATTGCAAAATCCAAGGGCCTCAGAGCTTAGGACCCATGAGGCCATTGTCACTATCATTTTGGGGCCAGCTGTCCAACATTAGTGCTTTGGGGCATTGTAAATCTTCTTTTCAATTGACGATAGTCTTCAAAGTGTATGTTACATATGGTGAAACTAAATTTACAACATGGTAAATATGTTCACCGTGCGGTGTCTTATGACAATTTACCATGCAGTGTTTTGGGGCATTGTAGATCTTTAATTTAATTGACAAAAGTCTACGATTTGTATGTTGCATATGGTGAAACTAATTTTCATTTGATACACTTCCACTTCAAAGTATGACAATAATCATTACTTCATATGAGGAGCAGCCATGTGTGAGCCAAGACACTGACTTACATGTCAAATGAGGTCTATCAATGAGACCATTGATGGTAGAAAGGTGATTGTGTGGGAGCCCCTTATTCTTGTTGGCGAGGACGGTATAGGAAATATTCCTTGAATATTCCTTGGACGAATAGTCGGTTCCACTGACTAGGTTGATTGGTCGGCTTCACCGACTAGGTTGACTGGTTGGTTCCATCGACTATGTTGATTTGACTACCGCCCTCATGGCTATAAAGAGGCGACCTCCCCGGTCCATTGCACTAGATCAGATCTTCCAACTAGTAGCTCTTCACCTAGTATCTGTCTAGATCACCATCTAATCTCCACTGTGGGAGCGCACAGGTGGACAGAGCCATCATCTATACTACATCTATATTGAAGGAAAATTTTTGTCTCTCTCCAGTTTGTTTTGTACTCTCTATTCTTTGTTCAGTTTCTATTCCACTACGCCGTGTAATTTAACATGAACCCCTACACTAGGCAGTGTAATAGGATTACACTAGTCGATGTAGTGTTATACCGATCAGTGTAGTCAGTCGAGAGACGTCGTTTGCATGCGTTGGCTAAATACATCGACCGGTGTGGCAACATACCAGCCAGTGTGTTGAGTTGAGTCTATAAAAGGCAAGGTTCATGGCCTTTTTTTTACTTTCGCTGTTTTTTACTATTTTTTGTAGTTTCCCGCAGTTTTTCGCTGCTTCTTCCCTTCCACTTCTGGTGAGCTTCTATCCTTGCTTTTCTTTTCAATCAGGTCTTTTCAATCAGGTCCGGGTGATGGCTTGCTTCGGCCAAGCCAAATTCACCTTGCCCCAGCTGAGAGAAAAGAGAGAAAGGAATATGTGATATGTTTATGTTTGCTTGCTTTGGTGTGTGCACATGTATGATGAGTATCACTTGGGGTCGGATGATGACTCACTTCAGTCGATTGGATTCATCTCCCCACAAGTGACATTCTATTAGGTAGTATCATGATCAAGGCCAGGTGATGGCTCGCTTCGGTCAGCTAGATTCACCTTGCCCCAGTTGAGAGAGGAAAAGAGAGAGGGAGAAAGAGAGAAAGGATAAGCGAGAGAGGAATATGTTTGATGCTTATTTATGCTTACTTATATGTGAGTGCATGTATCTATCACTTGGGGCTGGATGATGACTCGCTTTGGCCGGTTGGGTCCATCTCACCTCAAGTGATGTTCTAATAGGTAGTATCATGATCAAGGTCAAGTGATGGCTCACTTTGGCTGGTTGGATTCACCTCGCTTTGATCTACTATCATATATTCATATATATTGTACATAGATGTCAATAGAGCCAATTATTGTCTGAATGATAGCTCACTTTGGCCGGCTGGACTCATCTCGATGATAACCTTCCCAACGAGCTCAAGATGTGTGATCACACAATGCTAATCTACATCATCTTGGCTCATTGATTCATGATTGCTGTTATATGTTTTCCTATTTCATCTTTTATAGCCTATCCTACTTCATAGGGTTTCTTGGACTAGTTACAGCTTACCTACATTTTGCTTGCACCTCAATCATTTGTATGAGCTGTACTATTGCTTGTACAGTCCACATTATAATTATCTATTAGAAATTTAGGTTAGCATGTGTGCGTAGATATCAATTTTACTTCTAAAGAAATTTGATTTTCGCTTTCATTGTATCATAGCAAAGATTGTTGTGTTGTTTACATGCTTTTCTCACTTTTGTTTTTGTAATGATTGTTGAGTGTTAACGTAATGCATTATGATTGGGCCTAGACATATGAATTACTTAATTGCTTCTACGTTGTTTTTTGTATGTACATGGCATCGTGGTTTTTGTATGTCCACGTCATTGTGGTAGCACAATCGAGCAAGTGCTTACGTAATGATTGTTGTGTGAATTAGATCTATACCTCTGCTTTCCTCATGGTAGCCACCCCTTCAAAGAGAGAGAGAAACACTTGGAGAATCAAGTTGCAACACCTTGTTCGCAGGGTGTGCATTCGACATATTATTACACTGAGTGAGGAGCAACTAAGAGGCATTCCTCATACCAAGTGGATGAAATGCAACAACGCATACTTGTCGAATTTGACTATAGCTGGACGGCACGGAGAGGTGGAGCAGACATAGGAGAAGGAGGTTTTACTAAACTTCCTACCTAGAGTGTTGGGTGATATAGTTGTTCAATGGGAAATAGTAAAGCAGTCAGAGCCCTTGACAGACACAGCAAGGATGAAGTTGGATAGGTGGCTCATAGAATGGAAAGAATTCCGTGTTGCTATTCATAGAAAATACCAAAAGGAGAAAGGGGCAGCTGGCAGACTATCGAAAGTCGCCATGCAATATTATACCCAGGTTGCTAGTGGTTCCTCAAAAAGAATAGACATGAGTAGTCAAGACGGCAAGGCACAAATAGATCTATGCAGGAAGTTTGCCGATATGTGCTCTACAATGGTACACTTCCCACTAGTTGCATTGACAATTCTTGAGGAATTGGGCAAGGGAGTGGAAGCATAAGTGTATCAGGTTAAGATAGAGGGTGTACTCACAATACTGCACATGCACATAAATCATTGAAGACAGAGTTGGAAATGATCGTAATGCATAGGGTCATGTGTCATGCAATTAGTTACACACATGTTAGCAATCTTTGATTAATCATTCCATACTTCAATGGAGGTAGTATTCATGATGAGCCTACCTTCCTTGTACATATCAAGATTATCCGAGCTGGGCAACGCAAGGCAATCCCTGTGAGCAACCTCAGAATGTGTGGCATGATACACGGAGTCAGATGCGAGCATGCCTATTCTGTAAGAACGCTCTTGCCATTTGCACAACTATTGCTAGTGCAATGAAAGCCGTGCGGTTCAGGCACATTGATTTGAATGCTGAGAACTATGTGCTAGATTTCACACCAAATGGAAAATATGTGCATGTGAGCATTATTGATTGGGGAAGGTGTCTCCACAGAACTAAGAGCAAGCTCGAACAATGCTTGCTCCAAAGACATGATTTCACTAGAGCTATACGAAAGAAATGATGCATACCCTCAACCAAATGGTGCATGGTCACTGTCGGTTGGTTACTTGACAAAATAGCCAACTTCCTTTTGTGGGCTGTAGGTCCGCACTATCAAGTGATCAATTATACTCAGGGTAGTAATAAAGCTATTGTGGGATTGTAAACTCCAATTGTGCTAGAATGAGCCTTGGGAACGGATGACAATGGACTTGTTGCTAACTAAACTTCATGCACACAATGTTGATGAAAATAACGCAATGTGACCAATCAATGATGTGAAAAGTTATCTATAAAATGTGCAATTTTGGCATCTCATCATCTTTCCATTTACAAGGTGGATAGCTCAGTATTCATAGAATGATGTTGGCAATTGCCAGTTGGCCTACAAACATTGTTCGTTTATAAGTCATGTACTTTTTAAATATTCCTAAATCATACTTTGCACTGTTTTGAAATGGATGTTGGATAACATCATTGGTTGTTTAGGGTTTATGGCTTGATATGTCTAGGAAACAATCTTCTATAGTAGTATGAGAAGCAAATGTTGGAATGTATGTATGTCTCATGTCCTGAACTCGTATCTTTGCTATTAGGTTTAGCATTTCCATGATCATAGTTCACGAGTCAAAACAATGGCATCATCATCAAGAACACCTTCTCGACCATCCACACAGGCCGAGTACCAAGCTCAAGATGAACGCACACGCTATAGTCAAGCAATGAAGTTCATGATGGACGTGGCTGACACCACCACACAACTGCCTAGGAAAGAGCCAACAAAAATAATTGCCATTGCCACTCCTTTCCACAACATCAGTAGCAAAATACTTGTCAATTCTGTTGTACCAACTTTTGGGTGCTTGCTTTCTACCTGGCAATCATAATCCTGCAAGCATCAATTTATTAGAGGAGTGATTTCTTCATGACAAGATCCGAGCATAGTTGCCCTGCTAACCACAAACGATGGCCCATTTTGCGGTGTTATAACCAAGCCATGAAAGAGAATCCAGCCACCATCTGAGGTATGATTTTTGCAAAGAAATGTTGCTCTAATATTCCCCAATATTTTACAAAGATGCTATATGCAAAGTTTGTGCTTGGTCATGAAGTGGACTTTGCCTCAGATGCTCTAGTATGCAAGGAACCGCGTGCAACAAGTGCCAAACCCGTGGTAGCTGAACCTCCACAAAGCATTGACAATCCAATGTCAGGTGAATATAATATTTAAAATATAATGTTGACTATTTGCTTTCAAGTTTTTTTGGAGAACAACATCAATTGATAAGTTTGTATGTGACCTTATTGGACGTGTAGCCTCAGTGACAACTGAAGATCTCTATATGAATATCGAAGAGGAAGTTAAAGAGGGAGCACGTGTGTCACATTTTCTACTGCAACTGTATGAGATGCAACTATGGAGCATCGAGGGGCACTGAAAGTACTTGAGCAGGTGAAATGTGAATGAAAGATTGCATGCATTGTTATCTCAAACTAGACAGCGGCTTGATATCGGCAGTGCACACGTAGAGATTTGCCTAATAGTAGCCAATTATTCTCAATAGGCACGTTAGGCATAAGCCTCCTTGCAACATATCGAAGAAGGGGGCATAGTCGCAACAATCAGTTGCAATTTTGTTGGCTTCGCCTTGCACAAACCGTCCACAATACTGCCCTCCCTTATGATCATCACTTTCACCTTGCCTACCTTGTGAATACTTTAAAGGTGAGAAGTGCATGTGCGGCATGCAATGCTCCCATTGCATGTGAGTTGTATGACATGCTCGACATCGGCACAACATACTCTCTTGATCCGAGGCTACGTAGAATTTAAATGATCAAGAGAGGAATAATTTTGTATACAAGCAGACATATAATATTAAATCCTTTTTTTGGCATGTATAATCTATTTGCAATTGTATTGAAGGTTTGTTTCAATGGTGTATTGAAATAATAGTTGTTCTATTTTTAATTCTGGTTAAATTTGTTATATTCAATGGTGTATTCAATTTTGATATTTTGAAATAATTCTTGTTCTTATAAAGTGCAATACTTTGTTTCAGTAGTAGTCCCACCATCCACGATGTCGATCATCCTCGCCATTCTGATGCTCATTGCTAGCATGGTGCTTGGTGTCACCATTGTTTGTGGATGCTTTATGGTGCTATATCACCACGGCTTGCATATTCTACTGGGGGCTCAAGGCACCCACCATGAATATTGCCCTCCCTTGGCTTATTTTTTTGCTGAGCCAATTTTGTATTGATATTTCCATTAACTAGATATTGTATGACTATTTCCATGTTCTGGCTTATTTTTTTGATGGGATCATTTTGTATGGATATTGCCAGGCCCATTTTTTGTAACAATAATATTTTTGGATGGCGGACAAGGTGTTGTCATAGCTTTGAAGTAAAATTGTACAAAATGCAATGATTGTTGAAAATTGTTGAAGTAATTAAGTGGATGCATTATTATCTCCATAATTTGAAGTGGAATTATAAATAATGCAACTTCTACTCCACTTAAACGGGGACTACTCGAGGAACTTTAATAAGGGATCATAGTTTGCAAATGATAATTTTGTAACATCCTCTAGTCAACTTGCAAAATTAGGAATAAGTAGAATTGTTGAGTGTATTTGATACCGATCAGCGTAGGGGTTCACCGATCGGTGTTTTATTCACCGTGCAATGTTGTATTACACCGTGCAATATATTCAACCTAATATTGCATGGTGTTGTGATACACCAAGCGGTATTTAGCTAGTCAACCAATGTACGTTGACTGGTTATTAAAAATGTGTTTTTTGTGTTTTGAATGTCCACAAGTGTTTTAAATAATAAAGAACGTTCTTTAAAAAAAAACGTACTAAAAAAATCCCAGGCGACCACTTATTCTGTATTAGAGGGTTGGTCAGCCCCTAAAAAAGACCCAAGTAATATATATCCAAGATTTACTCATGCATTTTGAATTGGTTTCACTCAGAATGAAAAAGTGGTTCGGAGGTTGAAGTCAAAACCAAAACAAAGACGGGTGAAAACAAAAAAATAGAGTAGCTGAAGCTCCAAGAGATCAAGTGTGCCATCTCTGAAGAACTTTATATTCACACAAGGATTTTAGGACATTGGCATGACATAGAGCATAGTGGGAGCCTTCATCAACGTACTTCACAAACTATGGGTCCTTACAATATTAAAGGCCTTCCCTCAGTTCATCCTACAATTGATCCGTTTTCCGAATGACAATCTCGGGTAAATGTTATGGAACACTAAGAACCCCCTCCAATCAATCAATCTCTTGTACAACAATCCTGGGTTTCCGAGGGACCCATTGCAAAATGGCTTCATCTTCCGCAGGACAAGAGGATGAAGCAATGTCATTGCTACTGTGGCTTTCCATCTATGTTCCTTCATTGTTCCTTCACTAGTTTGTATCGAAGAGCATTCGAATTTCAGCGATCTTTCTACAATATATAGACATATAGATGTATATAGATATTCAAAATCTTTCATCTGACTTTATGGTCCTTGTCCTGTGGCAAAGGATCACTTCAATCACTTTGGATCTTTGTACAACATCACTTCGATCACGTTGTCTATAAAGTTGGATATATACAGACATATATAGATATATGTAGATATTCGATCTGACATTGCTTTCTTGACACTTTCTAGACTCAAAGAGCATTCTCCTACCATACTAAGTGCTACTAGCATCATAGCGACATCTCTTCCTCTCTCATTAGCAGTATCCAACTGCTTTATTTCAAATCTTCAACTGTGTTTAATCAAAAATATTTTCTCACATTGTGGTCCTTGGCTTATCAAAGGACACTATCTAGTCACATAGAAGAGAAAACATCAATTCAATCACTTTGGAAATATTATAATATTGCATATATATACCTACACATTTATTATTATATGTATATATATATTCCTTAACAACTGCACTTACATGAGACTTACATTGAGAAATATGAAATCCCATAACTAATCCACAAATCCACAATTCCTAAACAAATGAATTGTATGCCATTCATCTTGTCTTGTAATAATAATAATAGAAGACAACCATCATGCTGGTGGCAGTTATATTCCTAACGTGCAACCAACCACCATGCTGGTGGTAGTTAAGTTGATATCCTTGTAATAATAGAAGCAAACCATGTGCTAGTGGTAGTTAATATACTAATGCACAACCAAATCTCTAAGCAGTGCTATTATACTAGAATGAATCGTATTGCTACAAAGTGCTATCCTAAAATAGATACATTTCCCAAGTAAGATCTAGAGAAAATTACTAATTCAATAGATTACATACATATTACATAGATTGCATCTCAAAGACTCCTTTCCTTCATATTACATCTCAAAGACTCCTTTCCTTCAGAGGGCTGGTTCCACAGTGCTTTGAGCAGGTCATCTTTTTTTATGCTCCCTAATTGTAGGCTCGGCCCAAAGGGGATCGTTCCTTCCTTCATAGTCCCGGACCCTCCCTTCATGTCACTTCCTCTTTCCTTGCTTTGAGCTTCTTGGTTGGAGGCTCATCCCTTCTTACTCCTTTCCTGAAGGAGGCTGGTTCCGCTCTGTTTCCTCACAGTCAAGCTCAAAGGCTTGGCCTTCTTCAATTCAAGCTCCTTGTCTTTTGCATTTTTTGGCAAATGGAGGTGCAGCATCTACTTTCTCGATGTAGATAGCCGTAGCAGGTAGGCACATTTGATCTTCTACTTGGGCAATGGCCAATGGCATTCTCTACATAGCAACCTTGCATGCACAAACACCCCAAAGCAAAAAACATGCATAGGGTGCTAGCACGCATGCCATTAGATCATGCAGTCATCGATGGTGGGAGTACGGCGGACCATGCATTTTGGACCCTGCTCCATAATAGGATATAGGCATCCAATTTAACTATTGCACGACCATCAATACAATAGTCATGCTTTGTACATGATGAAGTTGATTTTTGATTGCTTCCTCCCTCATCTTAAGGCTGTGGATGTTCTCCTTCATCTCCTCCGCTCTTTGCTCACTACATGCAACAGCTTCATCTGATTCTCTCAGCATCTCTTGAAGCAACTTAAATTGCTCAAAAACATCAACATGGGCCGTTTCCATGATCTTCCACTCTATTTTGGAAATCTCATGACGATGGACTACTTTTTAAAACTTTTGAAAGCCACTGCAAACTCGTGCACAACCCTATTGTAATCTTATTGTAGGGTCTTATAGCTTGAGTGTAGCTTACTCTTTGAACTTCCACAGGTGTTTCTAGATAACAACCCCAGCCATGGTGGAGCAAATTGCAATAACCATAATGGCTCTTTGCATCCTTCTTGTTCTGGAGATCTACCTCATTGTCTTCTCCACCCCAGCTACTCTTTTCCCCATCCTTCTTGGCCTTGAAGCTCTCTCGCAACTCCCGCATCACCGCTCTAGTTTTTGCATTCTCCCTTTTCAGTTCCTCCATCATATGGTCTTTTTTCAATGTTCAATGTGTTTTGTATGTTGTAGAGATGTATGTAAAGAGCCTCCTTTTTATCCCTCTAATGTTCAATCTCCTTTTGCATCATTTCTAGGTTATTGTCCGCGATGTCCCCATCACTGCTAACTTCTTCAAGCCTATCTCGGAGCTCCTTGACGTGCTTCTCTACTTGTTCTCTTCTATGCCTTTCCATGTCAACCATTTCTGTAGTGGCTTTAGCATGCTCTCATGATGACTAAAAGGCCCTCGTTTCTGCCTCCTCTACCTTGGCTTCGGCACCCTCACTAAAAATTTTCTCAAGTTGCATTGCCTTTGCTCCATCTATGGCTTTCTCTTGTAGAAAGTTCACATTCTGAGACATTTTCTTATTGTATTGCTAAAAAGTCCCTTTGAGGGTAGATGTCATCAGGTGCATTACAACTCTAGTGGATCTAAGATGACAATTTGGGTTTGCCATCCATACAATTATTTAGGTTGGTTATCACGCTCTTAGAGATCACCCTTAAGAAAGAGACATCACATCCTTTCAGTTGCTCTATTGCTGCTTGAACCTACCAAAACTTCACGGTTCCTCTCGTATCAAGAAAGAAGTGCATTGTCTTCTTTAGGACATCGTGGAGGTTTGTTGGCAAGCTAGAAAGCTTGACTCCACCATCGTTACTAATTTGAGCATTGGGGTATACATCTAGAATATCCTGTCTATTCCACTGCTTCTCGAAGAAGTGTGCTTCCAAATGGTCTCCAAGAATGCCTAGTGTATTTTCAATCATGCTTTTAGTGGTGGTAATCTTTTGACCTTGATAGACTATTTGTCCCTCCTTCACGGTCACCTCCTGTACCAACCTAGTGAAGTTGCTGAGAGCATCCAAATTGGGCTTTTGAAGAGTGAGGGAGGAGCTCCTAGATGTCATGATTTCAAGATCAGGGGAGGAGAGCTCTCACACTATGCTGCAGAGGGGAAGGAAAGATTGTGTGAGGAGCTCCCGGATTGTGCAAGGGGGAGGAAAGATCATTGAGGATTTTTCAAAGTGTGCAAACATGTTTTGGATCTTGGTGTGTCTAGGGTGATACATTACTAGAGGGGGTAGAAGTTATAGGAAGAGTGCAAGGGAGAAAGAAACAGTCGAGAGGGATAGAAGATGAAACAGTGAAGGAAATGGAATAGTGGAGGCTTAAGTTTGCAGTCTGAGTGGAGGCTAAGATTCCACTAGGCTGGCAGTTAACTACTAGCTACCATAGTGGCCCACAATTACTCACCTACCAGTTACCACCACCAAGTTTGCATGCATGATTACTACAAGTGCAATAGATTACTCGTCACTGAGCTTACATGCTTGGTAGAGTACTAGAGTGCATGGTAATGAGTGATAAGAGGTGATTAGGCTTCATGATTTACTTTTGTGGTAATTACTACCTAGTGGTGGTGGCTCTCATTAGCCATGTCTTTCATGGCTAAGATTGCACTGGGATGGCAGTTAATTACTATCCACCACAATGGCCTACAATCACTCACCTACCAGTTACCACCAGTGGGCATCTACTTCATGATTACTAGCCACGTTGTAATTAATTGCCATTGCCTGTCTGGGGTGGCACTTAAAATTCCACTGTGATGCCCTGCAATTAATATGGGTGGAACATCGGACCTCTAGGCCTCCAGCTACCATGTGGCTCATACTTTATAATATATAAGATCTTTGGCATTTGGCATTTTACTACATTGCTCTCATTTGCCCCTGTTGTGCTACTTTGCCAGCAATATTAAGTTGTACAAATTTCCTCTTGCTCAACATCACTCAGCAATGGCTGGATGTAATATTTGCTCTCAGTGATCTTTTCGATTGCTGGATGTAATCTTTTGGTTTCTAAGGCTCTCATCAATATTTGTTGAGTTTTTACATTTATGTAATCTCTTTTGTTCACTTTGAGGATCTCGGTATGCACTATTATAAACTTTAATATTTGAGTGGTTATGGTCGCTAGATGTAGTGTTTTGGCCTTTAAGGCTCTCAGCAATTGCTGAGTTTTTATAAATGTAAGATCATCAGTTAAATTTTTTCTCAATATAAGTTGTTAATTTTTATATAACCTATTATTGGAAGTAGATGCAATCTCTTTTGCTCAATTGTCACACGATGAATTGTATTTGATTATCTAGATGGCACTTCCAGTCACCCCGGTGGCTCAAAATAGTTAGCTCCAACAACTCACCATTGTGGTTTCATGGAGATACATCTATAAATATAAAATTAAACTTTTAGAAAATGCAATTGATGATATGGCCCTTGAGGAGTTCCCTCTAGGGGCAAGGGCCATATCGACATGCATTATAAAATATCCAGGATGCCACTGGACAAATATGGCATGTTGATATGGACCTTGCCCCTAAAGGGGACCCCTCAAGTGCCATATCGCCAATTGAATTTTCCTTGGTTGTACAAGGAAATAGATTTTCCTTGGTACACAAACATATAACTCTAAGAACTAGTGTGGTGGTTGTCATAGGTCTTCTTCTGTTTGCTATAGTGGTGGTCATCATAGATCTTCTCATTTAATACCTAAAAATAGGTAACGGAGCCATAACTCCAAGAACCAGCACGGTGGTTGGTCCAAGCCAACCTTGAATTTTGGGTGATGACAAGTGGTCAAGCAAGAGACTGCATTGCGGTATGGTCCTTGGCCTCTCAAGGGACACTATCTAGTCACATAGCTGAGAAAACATAACTTCAATCAGTTTGGAAATATTATAATATTGCATATATATACATATATGTATATATATATCTCTTAACAACTGCACTTCCATTGAAAAATACAAAATCCAATAACTAATCCACAAATCCACAATTCCTAAACAAATGAATTGTATGCCATTCATCTTGTCTTGTAATAATAATAATAATAGAAGACAACCACTGTGCTAGTGGCAGGTATACTTAGGGTACAACCAACCACCGTGCTAGAGAACAACCACCATGCTCATGGCAGTTAAGTTAATATCCTCATAATAATAGAAGCAAACCACTGTGCTAGTGGTAGTTAATATCCTAGTGCACAACCAACCTTCGAGTTGCAACCAACCAGTGCTATTATACTAGAATGAATCGCATTGCTCTGCAAAGTGATATCCTAAAACAAATACCTTTCCCAAGCAAGCTCTGGAGAAAATTAATAATTCAATACATTACATAGATTGCATCTCAAAGACTCCTTTCCTTCATATTACATCTCAAAGAATCCTTTCCTTTAGAGGGTTGGTTTCACAGTGCTTTGAGCAGGTTGCCTTTTTGAGCTTCCTGATTGCATGCTCGGCCCTCCTTCCTCCTTTCCTGAAGGGGACTGGTTCCTTCCTTCATGGTCCCAGACCCTCCCTTCATGTCACTTCCTCTTTCCTTACTTTAAGCTTCTTGGTTGTAGGCTCGGCCCTTCTTGCTCCTTTCTTGAAGGGGGTTGGTTCCTCCCTTCAATCAGGCTCACAGGCTTGGCCTTCTTCAATTCAAGCTCCTTGTCTTTTGCATTTTTTTCCCAAATAGCAAATGGACCTACAGCATCTACTTTCTTGTCATAGATAGCCGTAGCAGGTAGGAACATTTGATCTTCTATCCATGACTTGGGCAATGGCCAATGGCATTCTCCACATAGCGATCTTGCATGCACAAACACCCCAAAGAAAAAACATGCATAGGGTGGTACCATGCAAGCCATCGGATCATGCAGTCATCTATGATGGGGGTATGGTAGACCATGCATTTTAGACCCTGCTCCATAATAGGATAGGCATCCGAATTAACTATTGCGACTGTCAATACAATAGTCATGCTCTGTAGATGCTGAAGTTGCTTCTTGATTGCTTCCTCCTTCATCCTAAAGTCGTGGATGTTCTCGTTTATCTCCTCCACTCTTTGATCACTACATGCAACAACTTTATCTGATTCCCTCAGCATCTCTTGAAGCAGCTTAAATTTCTCAAAAACATCAACATGGGCCATTTCCATGACTTCCACTCTATTTTGGAAATCTCTCACGACGAAGGACTACTTTTTAAAATTTTTGAAAGCCAGTACAAGCTCGTGTACAACCCTATTGTATTCTTATTCCAGGGTCATGTAGCTTACTTTTTGAACTTCCACTAGTGTTTCTAGATAACAACCCCCATTATGGCTATTGCAACTTCCTCCACTGTGGCTGCTCTCTGCATCCTTCTTGTCCTAGAGATCTAGCTCATTGTCTTCTCCACCCTGGCTACTCTTTTCCCCATCCTTCTTAGCCTTGAAGCTCTCTCGCAACTCCTGCATCAAACTCTAGTTTTTGCATTCTCCCTTTTCGGTTCCTCCATCATCTGGTTTTTTTCAATGTTCAATGTTTTGTATGTTGCAGAGCCCTATGTAAAGAGCCTCCTTTTTGGCTCTCTAATCTTCAAGCTCCTTTTGCATCATTGCTAGCTCCTTACCTATGATGTCCCCATCACTTGTAACTTCTTCAAGCCTATCTTGGAGCTCCTTGATGCACTTCTCTGCTTGTTCTCTTTTATGCCTTTCCATGTCAACCATTTTTATAGTGGCTTCAGCTTGCTATTGTGACTAAAAGGCCCTCACTTCTACCTCCTCTACCCAAATTGCCTCCAGGAATGCCTAGTGCATTTTCAATCATGCTTTCAATGATGGTAATCTTCTAAGCTTGACAGACTATTTGTCCCTCGTTCACGTTTACCTCCTATACCAACCTGGTGAAGTTGTTGAGAGCATCCAAATTGGGCTTTTGAAGAGCAAGTGAGAAGCTCCTAGATGTCATGATTTGAAGATCAGGGGAGGAGAGGCTCTCGTACTGTGCTGCATAGGGGGAGGAAAGATTGTGTGAGGAGCTCCCAGATTGTGCAGGGGGGAGGAAAGATCATTGAGCATCTTTCAAACTGTGCAAACACGTTTTGGATCTTGGTGTGTCTAGGGGACGCATTACGAGAGGGGGTAGAAGTTATAGGAAGAGTGCAAGGGAGAAAGAAACGGTCGAGAGGGAACAGTGAAGGAAATGGAATAGTGGAGGCTTTAGTTTGCAGTCTGAGTGGAGGCTAAGATTCGACTGAGATGAGAATTAACTACTAGTCACTATAGTGGCCCATAATTACTCACTTGCTAGTTACCCCAACACTGGGCTTACATGCATGATTACTACGAGTGCAGTAAATTACCAGTCACCGAAATTACATGCTCAGCACAGTACTAAAGTGCATGGTGATGAGTGATTCGAGGTGATTAGGCTTCATGACTTACTTTTGTGGTAATTAGTGCCCGGTGGTGGTGGCTCTCATCAATTACGAGCCACGTTGTAATTAATTGCCATTGCCTATCTGGGGTGGCACCTAAGATTACTTGCAATTAATATGGGTGGAACACCAGGACTCTAGGCCTCCAGCCACCATGGTGGCTCATACTTTATAATATATACAATCTGTGGCATTCGACATTTTACTACATTGCTCTCATCTGCCCCTGCTCTAGTTTGCTCCATGCTGGCTCCTCCAACTCTCATCACTCATCCACTCCCCTGCTCATCCGCTCCAGTGCTTACCCCCACTCATCTTCACCATGCTTATTATTGTAACTACTACCACTGCTCCAGGCAACATGATCCCAATGTTATCTGCCTTCTTGTATAAGGTGATTGTGTTGCACTCACCTTGATTAGAAATGCTAGCTCTAGTGGACACCCTTCACTCCCATAGTCGATTCCCCCCATATTTGCATGTCACTACCTTGGATGAAATGGTCAAAGAGGGCCTCTATATCACTATGATATATGGGTTCTCCCTAGACATCGACGAAGGCCTCATTATTTTTGCAGCAAAGTACTCATGTCTTGTTGGGGGGGCTGTAATCTGAGTCTTGGAAATGTGCATGGCCTTCGTCCTCTCCATTGTCTCCTCCATTGGCCCCTAAAGCATTTTAATGCAATAAGATGGGCAGCGAGCAATACTGAGTTCCTCTTGCTCAACAAGGCTCATAACCACTCAGCAATGGCTGGATGTAATCTTTGCTCTCAGCGATCTTTTGGATTGTTGGATGTAATCTTTTGGTTTCTAAGGCTCTCAGCAATATTTGCTGAGCTTTTACATTTATGTAATCTATTCTATTCACTTTGAGGCTCTCAGTGTGCCTTGTTATAAGCTTTAATGTTTGAGTGGTTATGGTCACTAGATGTAGTGTTTTGGCCTCTAAGGCTCTCAGCAATTGTTGAGTTTTTATAAATGTAAGATCCTCTGTTCAAATTTTTCTTAGTATAAGTTGTTTTTAATTTTTATATAACCTGTTATTGGACATAGATGCAATCTCTTTTGCTCAATTGTCACAATTGTAGTTGATTATCTCGATGGAACCATTGGGCCTCTAGTGGATGCGTCAATTTTATGAGCAAAAACCTATGAGCAGGTTTATCCGAGCGTGTTTTTCAAGAGATTTTTAAAAATGTTTTTCTTTAGGAAACATGGTTTTTACACTTTTATTTTCACTAGAACTAGATCCCTTTATCATAAAAATATACAGACTCGTCACTCATTCATTTTTACACAACATAATTTTCTTATTTAGAGACATCCCTTTGTACCCCTGTTATTACCTTAAAAAAGTGTTGATTCCTTTAAGAAACATTCCTCATAATCACTCTCAATGTAATAATACTATGCATATATAATTACTTATTAACACATTTATATCATATGGCAATATCTTTTTAGTGTTTTTATAGCATATTTATGGACATGTTTCTAAAGAAGTTTAAATTACTATAAATAAGTATTAACTTGGGCTTATATATCACTCTCATAAAATACATGTAATATTTAAAACTATATATGGAAGATTTTCCAAAATATAACTTCATAGATGTGCTCAAATGGGGTGTTCCGATCAATTTGAGTGGTTGAATGACTATATTTGGACATTGGATATGAAAGTTATGTCACTTTTAAAAGTGCTGTCCAAGGTAGTTTCGCCAACGAAACTACCTTGGGAGACTTGCTTCAAAGGGGTTTCGCTGGCGAAACTACCTGGATGGCTTACTTCAATGAGTTTTCTTTGAAGAAACTCTTTCATGAAGATAGGTTGAGAGAGGGTTTTCAATGTCACCCCCTATTAAGTAAAAGTTGTAAGAAGGATCATAAGGGAATTTTCATAGAGAAGTCTACTCTACATGTGGGTTTCTTCAATTTAGTGTGCCCTCAAATGGGTATGCATCACTTTAGCACAACATTGGAGGCCCATTAACCCATGCATAATGATCTCATTTAGGTGTGTCCTTGGATTGAGGAGAAGCTTACGTAGTGTACTTTAGAATGATTACTTGGTTGCATGTATGTATAGAACAAACTTTTGATGTTTTTGAATAAATTGCTATATCCTATAGTCTTTAGGATGCATGATTCACATGCAACATAGAACTTGTAATGCTTTAACGGTCTCCTTCTAAATACTTATTCCATAAGTTTTTGTTCTCATGTTCAATTTGGAATGTGTACTATAACTTGAAGACAAAGTTTGTCAAATTCCGTTGAGCAATGCATAAGTTATGGGTCATGCAAGATACCCACATACAAAAAAGTCCTTGAAGCTCACCCATAAATGGCTACACCTAAGCAAACAATGACCGTTAACTTAAAGTTCTTACGTGAAAATTTCTAAGAAACTCTCACAATATGCTTTCAATGAAAGACTCAAAAGGTAGCATGTCCTAAGTAACCCAAGATCATCATTGACAAGCTCTTAATAGCACTAACTCCAATCCTATGAACAAATTGATGGTGAGAGTTAAAAGGAAAGAGGCGACAAGACATAGTACAACATGCACATTATCATCATAAGAAAAGAATAAATACATTTATGTGACCTATTTAGGGATTTTAGAGTACTAGTTCCAATGCCATGGGCAAATTGCCAATGAGAATTGGTAAGAAAGAGAATGAGAAAAGACACTATACATCATGGAAAATACCTTTATAAGGAAAAAAGTAAATTTCTTTACATAATTTCTTTTTAATACACCTTGCAAATGGGATTGATCCAGCTTAGGTAATCTATGTTAGGGACATTTATGCACAATAATTTCAATCACTCGGTATTGAGTTTTCTCTCAACTTGATTACAACAGAAAGATATATGCAATATAAGCTCCATACTTCAGAATTTTTTGCTAACATCTTGCTAAGAATCTCATAATGAATAGTGAACCAATAAATAAAGCTACACATTGAAGAAGACTCTGCAAAAAAGACAAGCAAATACAAGTTAAAAAGTGAATTCATGCATGCAATAATAAGATCTTGATTTTTGTATTGACATATAGTGAAATGTCTTGACATTTTTTGCCTTCTCCTGTGCATCTTCTTGTTTAAGTCAAGTTTGGACTTGCAATGAGATACAAAGTGTACTTGTATTTTTCAAACAATAAAAAATCATATCTATAGGTATAGTGTTTCTTTTGTAGCAGTAAATACTTAAGGATATCAAAAATAAAAGGAAGACAATGGTTGAGACAATATACAATAGTGGCACTAATTTTTAATAGGATGCTAGTAGTTGATTATAAGATTTAGGACGTTGATGTGAAACCATAAACCATTTTTTACTTAAAGATGTTATCCATTATAGAGCAATAGAGGTATAATGAATCTAGATTACTACAATGGTAGACAACACCTAAGAAGATAGATGTAGCTCTAGGGGTTGCACCTAAAAGTATGTAACCATAGGATGTGGGTTCAACCAAGGATTTTAAAATCTAGGAAATTCACACAAATATACATATAGTCAATTCATAAATATTTGACGTTTTATCATAGGACCCACATGTAAGTAGGGGTTAGATATGACCCCTTAAACAATGTCTCATGTAAGTTTTCTTATACTACACCCCATAAGGTTGCAACATGAGTCTTTACTTATATAAATAGTATTCAATAAACTTTATAAAAATATAGTAAAGCTACATGGCACCTAGTTAAACAAATAAATTTTGTAAATATATTAGCAAAATTCTCTCTCTCTCTCTCTCTCTCTCTCTCTCACTCACTCTCTCTCTCACACACACACACAATAATTTTGATTAGTAAATGTATCTCACACACACGGACACTTAATTCTTTACACACACACACACACACATGTATACGTTCCCAACTATGAATTATTCTTTTATATACCCCCCCGTGAAATCTCCCCTCTACACTCTCTGTTTAACCAAGCCACACACCAAGCCCACTAATCGTCCCATACCTCCTCT
The DNA here is from genome assembly GCF_047967505.1 of Dipteris shenzhenensis. Classification (NCBI taxonomy): domain Eukaryota; kingdom Viridiplantae; phylum Streptophyta; class Polypodiopsida; order Gleicheniales; family Dipteridaceae; genus Dipteris; species Dipteris shenzhenensis. Next base: position 45,254,981 of record NC_141620.1, on the reverse strand, counting down.
AATCCATTCTCAATCCATGCACTCATTCGCTCCTTACTCCACTTGTGACTTAAACTTCACTTGTGACTTAAACTCTTTTTAATTATCTAAGAATCCATATGGTTGTATATATTCCTAGCTAGGTAAAGCAATAACAAGCCGAAAAAAACAAGCATTACTTATTTACCAAGACGTAACTATGATGTTCTAACACGTAGTTTGTTTGGAAGGTGGTAGGTAAGTGGACCCTGACCACGGAACCTGGACTGCGTGAGGATTTAACTTCTTCTTTCAATATTATGTTTGCCAAAATCAATATTATTTAAAAATTCTTAATTTTAGTCAATTTTTTTGCAAACTCTAGTTGTTACATTTTTTAACTTAAATGTCTTAAACATTTTTTACTTATATGTTTTCTTTTTTTTACTTTTATCATATTGATGGAATTAATTGTATGGTTCAATTATTGATGGGACTTTTATATCTAAACACACACTTTGATTTCCCAACTAGCCTTTGGTGGGGCTAGTGTCATACAGTTAATTTACATCCATTGGATAATTATTTAGCATGGATAATCCCTAGTCATTTTGTGATCCGCCTTATCTTTTACTAACTTTTATATCTATTTTGTAGAAGTGGTTTAGGCACGTGCACGGGCGCACGCACAGACACACACAAAGTAGGAGCATCCTAATTCCTCTTCCTCTCTCACTCTCCTCAGATTATATTATAGATTGAAAGATAAAATAGAGTGCAATTTTTTCTCTTACGGACACAACATAGGTTGCTCTACTACTTATGAGAGAAATTAGGAGGGAGCATACGCCAGGCATGAGATGGAAGCTAAAAAGACTGCCAAGGGAAGGAGAAGGGGAAGGAGAGGAGGATTAAACAAAAAAGGAAAGGGAAAAGCTTGAGTGGAGAGTCTAGGAAGCTAGGTCAATACAAAAGGCTGAGTCAAAGGAGAGGAGTGACAATTAGCGTGCACGCACACACACACACACACACACAGACAAGGGGGAGGGGAGTGAGGTGAGAGCGGAGTACCTTCTCCCAAAAACCAAGCTCCTCCCTATTTGTAATTTACATGCAATACTTAACAGGGGGCCATTCTCTAAAAACCAAGGTGCTCCCTATTTGTAATTTACATACAATACTTATCATGGGGGGGGCATTCTCTCTTAATTTTGTACCAATCACATGGATGTAAGGAAAGGGGACTTTTTGCAAGGGTGTAATGTACACTCTGGGGTTCTCATGATATGCAAGCAAATACGCATAACATAAGCCACATGGGTCCCTTTAGAACAAGTAAAAATAAGTTCACAAAGGAATTTAAATTGTTGTTGACATATTCTTGCAATCTTGTTTCATCGTACTATGATAAGTACAAAAGAATTTAGACACATAAACAGAGTAAATTGAATTAATGGTAATGCAGGCAGAGTGGCAACCTAGTCGTAGAAACTTGCTGATGCATTTGTGTGCCTCTCATACCGTTGAGCTTGTAGCAATCTTCTTCTGCTCATCATCTTGTCGCGCAGTTTCTCTCGTTGCTTTTTCAGTCCCGCTGCCGATTTCTCCCGTGTCGAAGAAACTTGCGTACTCCGCTGTACTCATGCATCAAGCATATTATCAAGAATTTTACTGGAGATCTTGCTAATATGAGATGAATCAATGGAATACGGTAATTGTCATAAATCCAATCGAATACGGTCATTGTGATAAATCCGCTTAGGCTGCAAGAAAACAGTCTTTGCTCTCGATATAATCAAACATGAAAGCTTCAATATATTCATGAGATGAATCATATATCAGACTAGAATGCAACAAACCGTCCTTTCCTCACGATCTAGACCTTTCCGATGTAGCCAATGTTAAAACTTCAAAATAAGCGCATCTCAATGGGAATATGTACCCCAACTGGCTGCACCAGTGCTAATCCAACTTACAGATTATCGACGATATCTTCTCCGTGGTCGATTCTAGAATGCCCAGAACTTGTTGCTTCAGATCTGGAGACGCCCGCGTATCGAATCTGCTGCTGAGAGTTTTGCCCAGACTCATGGTTGATCTCAAGTCTGGGAACCGTGAGGCCGTCGAAGAGGGCGGTGCAGGAAATGCGTCCTTCACGCTTCTCTTCAATTCTTCCAGCTCTGAGACGATGGCATACTGGACAAGATTCACCGTAAATGCTTGCCACTTCTCTCTCTCCTTGAGCCTCCCCACCTCGATCCATGGAGTTGCGTACCTAGGCACCGCTCCTATGTGTCGTCTCGTCCGATCCCCAGTTTCTGTTGACGAGGCCATTTGGTCTACAGTATTTGCAAGGGATATGTGTGTGCAGATGTGGGAAGTAGTCAGATTGTTGCGGCTGGGCGTAGGGCGATTGCTCTTATATCAAACTATGTGTGGCAGCCCATCCAAAAGGGCTCTGAGGCACGCTATTCTTAAAGTGAAAGAAGGTAGGCGTGCCACGCACATAAAGTTTAAAGGTAAACTTAGCCGGAAACAATCTACGTAATGCTTGTTCGTTGGCATTCAACGAACTCCATGTCTTGCAAATGAACAGACAGGATCGAGTGCTTCCAGAAAACTGTCACAAACTCCAGGAGGAGATCGGGAAACTGCCACAACCACGAATGGACAGATCCACAATCGGATGCTTGTAATACTATCAAACCAAGATTTGTCCAAGATCCAACGCAAACTACGATACTGCACCCATCCCCTGCACAACCCAGAAGCGAGAATCGAATGCGCACAGAACCGTCAAATTCTCATATAGTTGTCAAAAATCCATACTTGGATGCTTGTAAACCTATCAAACATTCGCGGATTGAACAGGTAGAATCGTGCGTTCTCCGGATGAGAGCATTACTTCATAATGTTTCTTTTGAAAGACTCTCCCTTTGTTGCTGAAGGGGTGCTTAAGGGGCGAAGTTAAAGGAGTGAAGCTCAATAGAAAGTATTTCTATATATTACTTACATTGTGGGACTCCCTTACATGGAAATCAATCTCTTACAAATTAAACTATCTAATTGGTATTTGACCAAATGGAATGACACGGAGAGAACTCACAAGAAAATTCAAACGCACATGGTAATCCCATGTAGTTCTTGTAAATTTAAATCTTTGCTTTTATCTTATTAATTGCGTTGTGTATTGGTGTGCCCTTAATTTCCACCATGGATAGTTGTCATGCACTTTTAATTCAATCCTTTTTTAAAGCTTGGTTTTCTTAATCTTAGCTTGGAGTTACCAACATATCTTTAGTGAAAGCTTTTACTTGTCATGCCATGACTTTCGCTTGCCTTTCACCTTCTTTTGGCTAAAGATTTGTGGCCATTGTAGGATATAAATGAAGAAATTGAAAGGAAGCTAAAATTGACAAATACTAGTTACCGTGCACTATATTGTCATTATAATATCACATGGTAATGTGATTACCATATGGTGAAATTGTCCTATTGCATGGTGCATGGTACTATAGAAAACCTACTAGGTTTATACTTGTTGTCCACGTCTATGAGAGCCAGTGCAAGCTCACTAATAGAGACTTGAAAAGCCTAAAAAGAACAAAATAACAATATGGAAGCAGTTGAAAATGTGCAATTCGTTCATGTGCAAAGGTCTTTTAATAAATCCAATACTATTTACAATTTTGAATTGTTTCTTTTTCCATGCACTTTCTGCTATATGGCTCATAAGCATGCCAAAGGTCATTGCATTTCATAATACATGGCATCAAACCCAATAGCATACCCTTTGGCCTATTTGTGTGTTTTGAAGCATTTTGGGCCACATTGCACTTATTTGGGATATCCAATCCTGCTAACATGTATCGACGGAGGGGAGAAACCCTTACGGCTAAAAATCTCGCTACTCGCACAAATTTCAAATTTTCACACCTTCCACCCATCTAATCTTGGAATATTAAGTACTTGCAACATGCCACCACCACCCTGCAAATGCCCTGCAACCCGCATGCACCTTGGCGCGACCTTGTGCAAACTTTGGTTTGGCATTTTCTTCTTTTAGGTAAGTTGTCTTCTATTCTTTGCTCACCTCACAAGATAGCTTCTCTGGGTCTATTTAGGACTGATCGTGGCCATGGCGTCAATGGCAACATGCAACTCGCCATCACTTGCAAGAGAAGTAAACAGAGGTTGCTAGACAGAAAAGCTAAAAAGCAAGGTCAAGACACAAGGAACAAATTGCTGGTTGGAGAAAGCAATGGCACGGTATCGAAATGGCAATGGAATACACTTTTTGCAACATTTGTGAAGGGAGAAACAACAAGGAGAAAGAAGACTCCTTGCAGAGCAGCACAGCAAGAAGAAATCATCGCAGATGCATGTATTCGACCATTGTTGCCATCAAAGCGAAGAACGTGAGTTGTGGTGTCACGATTGGCAGGAGCATTTGAGGTAGCAACTTCAAGCCATTCAAGTGAATACCAGTCTCGAATCGTCACAAGATTTATCCTAAACCCTAAAGTTCATAGAGTAACAACCCTACCAACACCTCGGGAGATGCATGCCCAAGAGGCGATGCTCTCTCTAGCCTAAGAAATGGCCTACCAAAAGTGACAGGGCTGCATAGCTTAGATCAACTAGCTACAAAGAGGGCGACATTAGCTATGTTGTTGTCTCCTGAAACAAAGGAGAAATGGCTTGGGCACAGAATGTCGAAGATGTTATCAATTAGAAGGACCAATGTGGCTCCAGTGGCGATGGTTGAACGTAGAGTAGAAGCGATGCACGATCATCCCGATCCGAGATGTCTATGGACTTCAACAAAATGCAAGAAAAGAATAGACAACCTAAGTGCGGAAGTCATTGCTAGAGTGACGATGTTTTGGCACAAAAATACAAGAGTTTTTCCAGATAGAAAGGAAATCTGTAAAAAGAAGACTAGATGTAAGGTGTTTGATGAGCACATCATCCACATGCTTGATACAATGCATGCCAATGGTGCCTAAACCATCCCGATGGTTGTTTGTGATTGAGCTTTGGGATAGTTTACTTATTTCATTTATTAAACCAGGGTTAGACTAAATGTGATTGTCCTAAACCAGCTTGGTGGTTGGAACATCATGCAACTGTAGGCTGGTTCAACTCAAACACTAGTTATGTGATTGTCCTGAACCAGCATGGTTGAACAAACATTAGTTGTTGACCAGCCCGATGGCATGTTGAGCAAAAATCAACAGCAATATATTTTGCAACAAAAAAGCAATATATTATGATTTACTAAACCATGCCGGTGGTTGAAACTTAATGCAACCGTGGCTACTTCAGCTCAATCACTAGTTATGTGATTGTCTTGAACCAGCGTGGTTGAACATACGTTAGTTGTTGACTAGCCTAGTGGTGTGCTTGAGCAGAAATTAACAGCACTATATTTTGCAACAGAAAAGAAATATCTTGTTAGTTTACTAAACCAGCCTAGTGGTTGGAACATCAACCGTGGCTGCTTCAACTCAATCACTAGCTATGTGATTGTCCTGAACTAGTGTGGTTGAACAAACATTAGTTGTTGATGGTCTCAGTGTTTGATAATACTGTGTTTCTTAGTACTTAAATTAGTTAAATTTAATGTCTTGCTATTCAAGTCATATACCACTTAATTTCTAGTTGGGAATGGCTTGGACTTAATTGATTGTTGTCCTAAACCAGCCCGGTGCTGGTTGAAGACAAACAACAGTTAGTGAATTGTGATTGAAATTGTGAAATTTAGAAATGAAAAGCAATATATTGTTATTTTCTAATTGTGAATTTCAAAAATGAAAAGCAATATACTTGTTATTGTCTAATATATGAAGTTGAGACCGTCAAGCTAAACTAGGCCGATGGTTAAAATTGTGACATTAACCCATCTAGGTTGGTGCCCAAGATTCCACCACGGTGGCCTGCAATTAATATGGATGGAACCTCGAGCTCCAGCCACCATGTTGGCTGGCCCAGAAGTTGAAATTATGACTGTCCTGAATGTATCCTAAGCCAAACCGGTGGTTGACTGTCCTAAATATGTCCTAAACGTGTCTAATGATTGAAATTGTGACTGTCCTAAACCAGCCCAGTAGTTAAAATTGTGATTGTCCTAAACCAACATGGTTTTGCTTCTAGTAGCTTGATTAGTTCAATTTCAATTCATTATATACTTTCATTATGCCACATTTGTTCACATACTGTGTTTTGTCTTGTTTTAGTAGTACAAAAAGGGGGCTCATTATACTGTTATTCCATTTAAAAGAGGGCTCATTGTTTTGTTTTTTCTGCATGTTGGGTCAATTGATGGAGTCTATCTCAAGTTATGGATCAGAATCCTGACATTTCAATTGGGCAAAGGAGCTTTGAGCATTGTAAGCCCTACTACATCAAGAAACTCAAAGACAACAATGTTTGTTGTTGCAAAACATACATAGAATTCGACTAGGCCCTATGGATCAGAATCCTGACATTTCAATTGGGCAAACGAGCTTTGAGCATTGTAAGCCCTGGTACATCAAGAAACTCAAAGACAATAATGTTTGTTGTTGCAAAACACATAGACTTTGACCTGGCACGGCAAGCTATGAATGACTTGAGATCTGTTCGTGTTGGAACATTGCTCCATGGGAATCGATGCCCATGTCTTCCTGATGAATGTGCAATCTGCATGCCACCTAGATCCTCATCATATGTTGCAAGGGAGAGAAGGTTTTGTAGCCTAAGGTCTCTATGGGAGCCAGTCATTTGTCCAAAGAGAGACCGTGAGTGGCATCGCATTGAATGCATTCATGGCACATCCAAGAACACATTTCATGTATGTCCAAATGAAATGAGGGAAGACAACCACGGTTGCTCTAAAATGGATAGGATAAAAAGATATGGCTACTATCATATAAGAGCACTCAGCCGAGGGAGCTTATAGGTAACGTGGTTCAATCCATCCCAAAATATGTGCTTCATAATTTCACAGCCAGCTAGCAGGATAAGCAATTCAGGATGTGCCTTGCCAATTTTCCCCATGAAACTATTGTCTCTATCATAGACTTTGCTGAAAGTTATTCATTTCAAGAACAAGATGAGATACAAAGTGCTCACTGGTACAACAAGCAGATAACACTGGTCTAGACATGATGTGGAATTTCTTTGGGTCTAGCCATGGCAAGGGTGAGCATGATGGATGTGGTGATGTTATTAAGCAAGATCTATTTAAACACCAATTAACATGCCCTCAAGAAAAGCTCAATGATTCCCATGATGTTATAACATGGCTTACAGCCAGCCTCTCCACAGGTGCACATTTAACATATTGTAAACAAAGCCTTAAGAATAGTGTAGTACACAGAGTGTTCCATGAATTAAAAGTGGATGAAGTGCAAAGCGGAAGCCGGCACGATTGCGAGAAAATTAAAGGAGTTCGTGGTCTGCACAGCATATGGGGTTTTTCAAACAACCACCTAATTAAAACAAGAAAACTTTCTTATTTCTGCAGTGTGTGCGTCATAGGGAACCATGACAGTTGTGAGAACATTGCAGCTATGAAGACATGGGAGCGAGTTCAAGTTTTTCCTCTATGTTTAGATAGAGTGACAAACAATGGAGAGACAAACAACAACTCGCCACAGTTATCAACTTCATGAAAGTAATTATTTAACTTTTCACCTCAGGTAGTTTCTTTGTCTCAAGGCTTCCTTTTCTAAACTATTATAAGTTATATTCCATGGGATTATGACTAATGTCTTACTGTTTTGTAGGCTCCCTCTATTTTCATATACAAGTTTTACAAAAGGAATTACTTCTCTTTTTGTGGTATATATATCTCCAATCTCACATTGTAAGATCCATGGCATACTCTCTGGCCCCTCTCTGGTCAACACTAAGTACCTCCTTCAATTGATCAATCTCTTGTATGACGATCATGGGTTGCCAAGGGACCCAGTGCAAAATGGCTTCATCTTTTGTAGGACAATAGGATGAATAAATGTCCTTGTTGCTACCGTGGCTTTCAATCTATGTTCCTTTGTTGTTCCTTCACTGGTTTGTATCAAAGAGCTTGCAAATTTTAGTGATCTTTCTATAATATATAGACATATAGATGTATATAGATATTCAAAATCTTTCGTCTGACATTATGATCCTTGTCCTGTCAAAGGATCAATTCAATCACTTCGGAACATCACTTCAATCTCTTTGGAGATTTGTACAACATCACTTCAATCACTTTGTCTATAATATTGGATATATACAGACATATAGATTTATGTATATATTATGTCTGACATTACAGCTGTCTTGACACTTTCCAAACTCATAGTGTTCTCCTGCCATACTAAGTGCTATCATCATCATAGTGACACTCTTCCTCACTCATTAGCATTATCCAACCACTTTACTTCAAATCTTCAACTCCATTTAATCCGAATTCTTTTGTCTCACAGTATGGTCCTTGGCCTATCAAATGACACTATCTAGTCACATAGCTAAGACAACATCACTTCAGTCACTTTGGAAATATTATAATATTGCATATTTCCTTTTAGGTCCTCTATTATGATGTCCCATTCTCAAAGAATACATTGATTTGGTATGGCCCTACCCATGCCTAATGTAGATTTTGCTTCATGAATTCTAGAGAGATACTGTGTAGCATACAAGCATCTTGTCCTTGAGCATCCCATATTTGAGCATACTTTTCTTGATATGGTGGTCATGCCATGCCCTCCTCTACTAGATTATGCCTTGCATATTATGCCTTGCATCTAGGATTTTGTTAGCTTGACTTTGTTGATTTTGGACCATTTGTCTAGTCTCTTCTCGATGGCTTCTTCTTGGCCATTTGTGTGTTGTATAACCACCTTGAAGCTTTGCATAAGGAATTCCATTAGCATGACTAACAAAATGATGGTGTTGTGACCTTGAATGTCATTTGGTAGGCCTAGTGCTATTTGGAGCATGTCATTGTTGAGAAACCATGCTCAATATCATGTCCATAGCACTAACCCAATAGAGTGCTATAAAAGAAAGGGTTAGATGCCCTAACCCTAATCCTAAAAGGGTTTGTATATATTCTACATTTTCAATTAAATCTAGTGTAAAGTTAGTCATTTGTGGTGTGCTCTCTAGTTGTGCCCTCTCTCCTCATCTCCACTCTTCTCCTCTCCCCTCTTCATATTTTGTCATGGTATGAGAGCATGGTTCTGCCTTCTGCTAAGGTGCCATCCTTGTGTGAGAGCATGAGAAGAGATCGAGAGATTGAAAGTTCTTGAGTGTCTTCTTCTGTGAGAGAAATAATCCGTTCATTGAGAGTCCTTTGAGAGAAGTTCTGTCAAATTCTACTCATTCCATCATTGAGAGTTTAGTAGTTGTGAAAGAGAGAGAACTCTATTCTTTAATTAAAAGAGAGCATGACAATTCTGTCCATTTCCATTGGAGAGATAAATCCTATCCTAGATCTCAGAGAGGTTCCAAGAGGTTTCCCATGGTAATAGCAACTTCAGTAGTGCCCAAATGCTTCAGCAAGCTACAAGTTTTTTGCCATCCAATGAAGGTGCAACACTTGTTGTAGACTCTAGCATGCCACCTAGCCGCCTTCTAAGTCTCCATCTAAGGCTCCTTCACCTTCATCGATAGCTTGTTTCCTCTACGGTTGACTACCATGTCCTACCTGTCCCACCTGCATATAAGGTAGCACAACTATCCTCAACAATGTTGCACCTAAGGCTCACCCTACATGACAAAGCTCTCTCATTACAATTAATTGTAGTCCACATACAGCATCTACACAGTCCCACGATGCAGCAAAGGCACGACCCAAGGCTACTCCAATAGCGGCTCCATGTTGTCTATCCAACGAGCTTCTCCAAATAAGCTAGCTCATAGCAGCGCCTCGCCTCCAATCTCCAATCTAGAGTGGCATAGCAAAGGCTCCATTGACCTCATACTGAACATGTCATAGCAAAGGCTCCATTGACCTCCTGCTGAACATGTCACACGTGTATCATGCATCCATACTGCTCCACATAGTGGCACCTCCCCGCAGCCTGTTCCAACTCCCCACAGCCCATTCCATCTCCAATTGCACATGTTTCAAGTCCTTCTAGGCCCACACAAGTGCCTCTATGTCCTTAACTCAACAATTGAGCAGCCGCCACGCTTGCAAACACAAGAGATGTTTCTAACAACAGGCCTCCAACTACAACGCCAAGCTCTCACGACACCAAGCGACCTTCTACTGTACTAGGCAGTGAATGACCAGCGAGAAGCAACCCTCCACGATGGATGAGCGAGCCTTCTCCTCCAAAGGCCTCTTCAATGGGCTCTAATGATAGCCTTGAAGAGCTCACCAACAACTTAGGTGACAATTGCATCTCGGGGACGAGCATTTTCTGAGCGAAATCTTCCGAGCGTCCGAGCGAAGGAAAAAAAAAGCTTCCAACTATTTATAAATATGGCAAAAATCGATCAGAAGAAAACATAGTTTCACTTAGAAATATGCAAAGTATTATAGCAATGCCTATTTTATACAAAAATCTTTAGGTGAATCTGTAGGAATGGTGAGAGCATAATGGGATGGCTTTTGAAGAAACCCACATGTAGAGTAGACTTCTCTATGAAAATTCCCTTATGATCCTTCTTACAACTTTTACTTAATAGGGGGTGACATTGAAAACCCTCTCTCAACCTATCTTCATGAAAAAGTTTCTTCAAAGAAAACTCATTAAAGCAAGCCATCCAGGTAGTTTCGCCAGCGAAACCCCTTTGAAGCAAGTCTCCCAAGGTAGTTTCGCTAGCGAAACTACCTTGGACAGCACTTTTAAAAGTGACATAACTTTCATATCCAATGTCCAAATATAGTCATTCAACCACTCAAATTGATCGGAACATGCCATTTGAGCACATCTATGGAGTTATATTTTGGAAAATCTTTCATATATAGTATTAAATATTACATGTATTTTATGAGAGTGATATATAAGCCCAAGTTAATACTTATTTATAGTAATTTAAACTTCTTTAGAAACATGTCCATAAATATGCTATAAAAACACTAAAAAGATATTGCCATATGATATAAATGTGTTAATAAGTAATTATATATGCATAGTATTATTACATTGAGAGTGATTATGAGGAATGTTTCTTAAAGGAATCAACACTTTTTTAAGGTAATAACAGGGGTACAAATGGATGTCTCTAAATAAGAAAATTATGTTGTGTGAAAATGAATGAGTGACTAGTCTGTATATTTTTATGATAAAGGGATCTAGTTCTAGTGAAAATAAAAGTGTAAAAATCATGTTTCCTAAAGAAAAACATTTTTAAAAATCTCTTGAAAAAACACTCGGATAAACCTGCTCATAGGTTTTTGCTCGTAAAATTGACGCATCCTTGCATCTCCAGCATACTCTACCAACCATGCAACCTCTCATAATTCTTGTGCCTCCCCATAACCAACGCACTCCCTAGGTCTCCACAAAGTTTTGTCGACAGAATCTCTAAGATTCTATCGATATCTTACAAGATTCTATCATCCAATCGACAAGGGTTACCACACACCAAAGTGTGGTGTCAGGGTTGACACATATCAACCCCTATCTACCACATGGTAGGACAAGTCGACCACATCATCAGTAGCCTGGTGGATGCCACATTAGCATCCCTATCCTTGTGCTATTGCCTTTCTGAAAACCCCTTTCTCGTTCATGTTTTTTCTTTGAGTAGAAATCTACGATGCCTTCCATTCAGATGTCCAAAGTGCAAGCTTATCCTCTCCATTGACAAGAAAGGTGCATTGTTCATATTTGCATATATTTCCCATTGACCTATAGGATCTCCCAACACTCAAGGGAAATATTGATCAACTATCTATTTAACATCTGCGACAGTGACATTTGGCCACATCCATGCCAGCTCATGTATAGAAGGTCAAATACTTGGGCTAGCATTCAATCATGTAAATAATTTGAGGTTACATTGGCCGCCTAAATTTCTTTGTCATTCAGTCCTATCAAGTGTTTGATTGTTAACTTATGGACAAGCATCAGAACCTCAGTCTTCAACTGCTCTTGTGTTAAGGATGGGTGCGTAGTGATCTAATGCATGCAATAATCTTTTTTTAAGCACTCAAACTACTTTATTTTTGTTACACATGCAAATTTGCAATGCTAACGTAAATTAAGCCACTCACAATTGACATGCAACACGACTAATTGTCATGTTCCAAAATAACTTTCATAGAAGTTCATATCCTTAGAATAATAAACTACTAAATATGTTTTTCTTTCTAATGCAATAGATTATTAGGTCAAGTAATTCATAACTCACTATAGTCTCCACTACTATAATAGCTCGCCACATAATCCACTATTATAGAGCAAATCTCATAGAGTCACTATCAAGTGTCAACCTATCAGCTGGTGGAGGCTAGAATAGGAAACATATAATAGCATCATATCTTCAAGATGATCTAGATTAGCTTTTCCAATCAGACAACTGGTTGGGAAGGGGTTTTATGGGGATGAACTGACCAACAAAAGCGGGCCATTATCTAGATAAAACCCAGCTCTACTAACATCGATGTCTATAAATAATAAATAGATAGATATGATATATGAGAAGATCAAAGTGAGGGGAACCGACTGGTAGATGCAAGCCATCACTGGGCTTCAATCTTTACTATGCCATTACAAACATTAGTCGAGGCGAGGCACTTTCGACCGACCGAAGCTGGTCATCTCCTAGCTTGTTGACTGATACTCTCTCTGTCTCTCTCTCTCTCTCTCTCTCTCTCTCTCTCTCTCTCTCTCTCCTCTCTCTCTCTCTCTCTCTCTCTTTCTCTCTTTTTGTCTCCCTCTCTCTCTTTTTGTCTCCCTCTCTCTCTCTCTCTCTCTCTCTCTCTCTCTCTCTCTCTCTCTCTCTCTTTGTCTCCCTCTCTCTCTTTTTGTCTCCCTCTCTCTCCCTCTCTCTCTCTCTCTTTCTCTCTCTCTCTCTCTCTCTCTCTCTCTCTTTGTCTCTCTCTCTCTCTCTCTCTCTCTCTCTCTCTCTATCACATATACACCCTCCCTCTCTCTCTTTTCCTCTCTCCCTCTCTCCTTTTCCTCTCTCTCTCTCTCTCTCTCTCTCTCTCTCTCTCTCTCTCTCTCTCTCTCTCTCTCTCTCTCCCTCCCTCTCTCTCTCTCTCTCTCTCTCTCTCTCTCTCTCTCTCTCTTTCCCTCTCTAACATTCCTTCAATCAACCAAGGCAAGGTGATTCTGACTGGTCAAGACGGGCCATCACCTGGCCCGCCGACTGACTGACACCAAAGCCTAAAGCAAATAAACTCACCTGATACAAAAGAAAAAGAGACAAGCAGATGAAAGCGATAGCTATAGGTGTGGTGGTGGTAGGGTAGGCTTTTTATAAGATTTCAAAAGCGACACCACATGGTACCTCTCCAAACCATGCAATGTCTCAATGGCCATGATTGAAGATCCTTGCAAATCGTACAATCCTCGATGGCACACATACCACCCTGAACAACACTGCGTGGTATGGGTACATCACCCGGTGGTGTCTCATGGCACCTTAAAAAACACCATGCGGTATGGGTGTGGCATCGTGTGGGGTCCCTCTTACCGCTCGGTATGGTACTATATCCCATAGTGTGTGAAGGCAGTGGACACATATGACATGGTATTATGACAAACATCGTGGTACGCTCCCGATCCATTACCAATGGTGGGAAAAAGTGCTTTTTTTTGCATTTAGGGCATTAAGACATGTTTTTTAATCGAAAAGTACGTATTTTATTTTATTTTAATGTACTTTTTAAATCCCTACCTAAGATTGTGGGTCTTGTCAAACCACTTCACTAGTTGACATGAGCTAACATAGATTTTGAATGGAGGAGTGAACAAGACAAAGCATTCAAGATGCTACAATAAATGGTGATCAACTCACTAATTTTGGAAAACCTTGAATTGAACCTAAATTTCCGTGTGCATGTTGATGCCTATGGGATGGCATTTGGTTCCATTTTGGCTTTGCTCGAAGGAACTTGGACTACCCATGTGCATATTGATGCCTATAGAATGGTGTTTGCTTCCTTTTGGCTCCGCCCAAAGGGAACTTGGATTATCCTATTTACTATGTCGGATAAATGTTCTCATCCACCCAAATGAACTACTCAATGAGTAAAATTGAGGCCCTAGGCATGGTGTAGAGTGTGCAAAATTTTTGACATTATCTCGTCAACAATAGCTTTTTTTGCTATGTGGATTACCAAGCACTCTTGTCCCTCATAAAAAAGAAGAGCATGAAGCCATTCTTGACCTTTGGTAGATGATTTGCCTGTAGGAATTCAAATTCAAGATAACCTAGAATTCCAGTCTGTTGCATTTTGGGGAAGATTTCTTATCATGAATGGAATATGAGAAACCAAGAAAAGGGATTGATGATAGTCTCCTTCATGCAAATCTATTCATGGTACTCATGAATGAAGATAAGCGCAAAGATATCATTCAACACCTCTCGATTGTTAACCTTTCCAAATCAACAAGGAAGGATGAAAGGAACAAAATATTCTTAAAAGCATGGAAGTGTTCACTCATTGGTGGGTTCTTGTATAGAAAAGAAGGGAACATGGATGTTTCTTCCCACATGAAAGGTAGATTATCATGGAAAAATTCCACCAAGGGGTAGATGGGAGAAATTATTCTCCAAGATAATAGTACAAAAAAATTGAAGTGCATGCCTATGGTGGAGCACATGCTACTCAAATATAACAAAGCACTGTTATAGTGTGATGTGTGCCAATGAGCTAGAAGGCCATCTTTCCAGATTTCAAGCGTCCCTATAATCAAATTATACATTACCAAAAGTGAGCTTGGACTTCGTGGGGCTATTCAATGTGGCAACACATCCAACAAAAAATTAGCACATAGTAGTAGCAACCAACTGCGTGACCAAGTGGGCCAAAGTGAAATCTTGAAGGGAAAATAAATTTGTAGCACAACAAATTCTTTGCCCGAGAATTTGATCCTCTACTTCAAGTACCCCATTGAAATAATGTCTGGCACAATTAGAAGTCTAAAACATACAACCCAAGGACAAATGGTCAAGCCAAAGCAACATATAAAGGAATGAAAACAATTCTATAGAAGGCAATGAAAGACTTTAAAAATGATTGGGATCAAAAAGCACAACCTTTGAGGCCATAACAATGCAAACCTTATTGTGACTCGCTTTTAGTCTTGAAGTAGTGGTATAGGAGGAATTCCCAGTGCCAACTCTACTCATTCTGTCACAACAAACAAATGGCCAAGAAAAAGCCATCAAGAAGTGACTGAATAAATTGACAAAGCCAATATGAGGGCATCCTATAGGCTAGATGCAAAGCATAATCTAAGGGAGGAGGAAAGCATGTAATGGTTTCCTCATCAAGTGAAAAATTTCAAAGTTTTTTTGCAACAGCAGTGAAACTGGCCATGCTTACGTACTTAGGATAAAGGATTACAACAATCAACTCACAACAGCTAGAGAGACCATTAATCCAATAGACATGGTTCAATTCATCCTGATATAAGCTAGTAGGAAAAGCAGCCAAGGAAGGACGCTTGTTTAGAATGCTAGCTTCCGTCATTTTCAAAAGATATGGACATGTCAATTTCAAAAGCTTGATAGAGCTCAGAAATCATAATATGGCGATTGGAATTCCAAAACTTCAATTTCTTGGAAAATTTTGTGAAGCATGCTGCTTCGGCAAACAAAAGCGAACCAATTTTGCCAGAAGCACCTCTCGAGCATGAGGTATTCTTGAGCTAGCACAAACCACTTCATATTTCCTAGCCCAATCATCAAATTTTGACTTCAAATCATGGCATTGCATATTGGTTCTTTGACTCATCCTGTGGCCCTTTGTTTTACTTCAAGTGTGTGGGTTAATCACCATTTCTTAATGACTAGTGGGTGCTCGTTCTTCATTAAATGATGCAAGTTGTTTAGTAGTGAATACATAGCATGGTGGGGCAAAGGGGAATGCACAACTAAGAAAGAAAATGATGGAGAGAGAGAGAGAGAGAGAGGAAATGTATGCACATGAACTAGGATTGGTCTTCTTCTAGTACTTAGCCAAACGTGGAAATTTAGAGGATGCACTCCATACACTCATGTTGACTTAGTAGCAAGAATAACCCTAACTTCTAGGCATTTAGGACTTTATACACATGACCTTGTTTAACATTTAAAAAGGGTACTACCCATCGCATTTATTAATCATTTGCACCTTCTCATCAGAAGTGACCTTGGGTCTTATAAGAGCATGCTTAGGTGATAAGAAAAGCATAGGCTAGGACAATATGCTTTAGCACATTTCTCAACATAACACAAATGAAAGTAATATTCAAATATTAACAATAGGCTATTACAAGATTTTGGGGGACGACCATTTTTCGAGTGAAATCTTCCGAGCGTCCGAGTGAACGGGGAAAAAAAGCTTCCTACTATATAAAAATACGGAAAAAATGGATCAAAAGAAAACATAGTTTCACTTAGAAATATGCAAAGTATTATAGCAATGCCTATTTTATACATAGATCTTTACATGAATCTTTGGGAATGGTGAGTAACATAATGGGATGGCTTTTGAAGAAACCTACACGTAGAGTAGACTTCTCTATGAAAATTGCCTTATGATCATTCTTACAACTTTTACTTAATAGGGGGTGGCATTGAAAATCCTCTCTCAACCTATCTTCATGAAAGGGTTTCTCCAAAGAAACCTCATTGAAGCAAGCCATCAAGATAGTTTCGCCAGCAAAACCCCTTTGAAGTAGATCTTCCAAGGTAGTTTTGCTGGCAAAACTACCTTGGACAACACCTTTAGAAGTGACATAACTTTCACATCCAATGTCCAAATATAGTCGTTCAACCACTCAGATTGATCAAAAAATCCCATTTGGGTAAATCTGTAGGGTTATATTTTGGAAAATATCACGTATATAGTATTAAATATTACATTTGTTTTATGAGATTGATATATAAGCCCAAGTTAAAACTTATTTATAGTAATTTAGACTTCTTTAGAAACATATCCATAAATATCTTGTTATTTATGCTATAAAAACATTCTGAGGGATGTTTCTTAAAGGAATAATTTTTCAACACATTTTTAAGGAAATAATAGGGGTACAAACGGATGTCTATGAATAAGAAAATTTATGTTATGTAAAAATGAATGAGTGACTAGTCTGTATATTTTTATGATAAAGGGATTTAGGTCTAGTGAAAATAAAAGTGTTTAAAAACCATGTTTCCTAAAGAAATACAATTTTTTAAATCTCATGAAAAACATGCTCGGACATGAGTTTTTGGATGCGTCAATTTTATGAGTGGGCATTTAAGAGATTCAAGGACATGGTTAATGGGGGGGAAACTCATGTTTCACTAAACTACTACCATTGGTTTAGGTGCGGGTCTTTTATTGTACTATTTGATTGTCCATGTTTGAGCATGAGTTTGATCTAGCATTCATACTAGAAGCAATTGATGAAGGTATGGATGATCTTAGGCAAGTTGTGGTTCTAAACTTTCTTTAAGCTTTGATAAGATTCCATCTAAAGAGTATTTCTTGCAAAGAACAAGGTACCAATTTAGGTGCTAGAGTGCCTTTTGCTACCATTTGCTCAACCATATTTGAGCATGATTTTGAGCTAGCATTCACACCATATGCTACTGATGAAGGTATGGACGATCAAGCCATTAACCTAAAATTTCTTGGAGCATTGGATATGCAAACTAATGGGATTTAGTTTGATCGTATTTCCCTTTAAAATCATGCAAGCCAAGGATAGGGAGGTATATTTCCCTCAATAATGTCATTTTTTAGCTCCCTATAAAAGAAGGTTGTGAGGGATTGGAAGAATTAAGGATGATGGATCAAAGAAGAATAATGAAATGTAAGCTAGATGAGTGTACTGATGAAATAGCTAAGAGAACAATAACCAAAACAAATTGTGCTATTTATACAAAGGAAATTAACATCCTCTTCAAAGAAGAAAACAATAAGTAATTCATGACCCACTGATCGCAATGTATACAAGGGTGCAACATGCATGTTAAGGATCCAAAATCTAGCAACAAACTATCCATCAAAGAATCACTCTCACTTGGTTGATGAATGCATTGCCAAGAGACAATGAAATATCCATTGACTAGATCTCAAGACCTCTGGATCTAAGAAATTTTGTCATGACCAAGATATCCTATCATGCAATGAAGTTGGAGAGAAGCTTTTGATATGTTTATAGCATTTTTTATGGGGAATTCAAGAGCTTATTAGCAAGTTCTGGATAGAGGACACTTGCTATCTCCAATAAAAATGGTATATGTCGACCATCCAACTTATTTAATTGAGGATTCATAGGAACTTAACGCTATGTTTTCACATTGAAAAAGATAGCTTCTTGCTCATATTTATATGGTACATTTAGTATCATGTATATTGCCATGTTTTCTCCCAACTATGTGTTGCTTTGGCCAAGTTGTATTGTGATGATCCAATCCTTTCAAGATTTCTTGAGATGTGAAGCACATTGAAATGTTCTCTTTTTGTTCTTTCATGTGCTCTAACACTTGAAGTTACGTTTTCAAGCACATTCAAACTCTTTCTCCATGTGCCTTTTTGTGCTATCAAATAGTCACATGTGCCTTCTTTTGCTTTCTTCATGTGCTCTCATTGATGTCCACTTTCTATCAAGCTTTCTCATGATTTTAAGCTTACTCTTGTGCTTTTAAAATATCAATGGATTTTTTATGTTCTTTGATGTGTTTTTCTTGTGCTTTTCAACTCCTGAAATGCTCTCAAGTTTAGAAGTACTCCAAATCTTATTTTTCATGTGCTTATATGTGTTTCCTATTATACTTTCAATCATTCCTAATATTTTTATATGTTATTTCAAACATTTTTTAGATTCTTCTCTATGATTTTTGAACTAATCTAATCTTTATGTATTTATCTAATTTTGATATTGTGGTTTCAATAATTCCTCATGTGTGTACATATATATCTTGTGCTTTAAAATTTTCCCAAGTGCTTAGATGTGCTTTCTATTGTGCTTTCAAGTAGTCCTCATGCTTTTATTATGTTCTACTTTCTATTCTACTTTCAAACAGTCTTCTATGCTTATATAGGCTTTTTTATTGCTCATGTTCTTTTAGAATTTCTAGCGTGCTTATATGTGATTTCAAGAAGTCCTTATGTGCTTATAGGTGGTTTCTATTGTGCTTTAAAGCACCCTTATGAGCTTTCTATTGTGCTTTTAAAAAAGTCCTCGTGCTTTTATATGCTTTCTATTTTGTTTTCAAACATTTCTCATGTGATTTCAAAATTTCCTCATGTGCTTTCTATTATGCTTTAAAGAAGTCCTCATGTGTATTTATATGCTTTCAATTGTGCTTTAAAGTAGTCCTCATGTGCTTTCAAAATTCTTCATGTGCTTTTAGCACTGCTCATGTGCTTTCACGGATTTTCATATTTTTCAAATCATCTCCAACAACCGATTTCTCTAGTAGTCATGTGCTCGTCATGTGTACTTTGGTTTACAAATAAAGCTCTTCTTGGAGTTCAAGTCATGCATCCTAATGTCATTATAGAGCAGCAAAGTTCTGAGAAGTTCAAGATATATTATGTGTAGAAGCTAAAGGACAAGAAAATTTATTGTTACAATCAGTACTATTTGCTTCCCTGATAGAGAGAATGGTAAATGTGCAACTTCTAATCATGTTTTCAATGGTGTCACAAATTCTTGGGAGTCATATCTTAGCTACATACTAAAACGCACCATCTATTTATTAAAATACATCATGGCACAATTTGCAAAATGCAATGCCATAAGAGAAGGTCTAACATGCCCACTTGAACTTGCAAACTTGAGAGTTCTCAATGTGAGATTTTTGAGGAAGTTGTTGTGAATATGACTAGAATAGGAAAAGAGTACAAGAGATTAAAAATTCTCATAAAGATGGTAGGTTTTGGACTATGGTAAAACACCACACAACAAGATTCATCGCCCAAAGTTTTATTTACAAATGGTAGGCTGACTAATTCAAGGAGTGTTTCACAAAGTTTTCAAAATATATGATAGTATTGGCCATCAAATTTGCTAGAAATAAGAGAAGAATGAGATCTAATCAATGCATTGCACACAAAACAAAGCACTATCTTGGCACATATTGCCCATTTTCAATAACAAGAACAATGATACATCCTTTGCGCAAGATTGTTTTCTAAGTCATTCAAAATGGTGAGAAGACAAAGGCTTGTAGTTTAAAAGACATTGGTTGTGGTTGGATGGCTATGTAGGCCAGTTCAATTCTACTAGGTTTTGTTGGGAGATTTTATGCCGGCACAATCTCAAAGATGACATGGAAACGGTGACCATGATGGAGCAAGTGCATTCATCAAAAGAGCACTCACTCAAAAACATATTGAGGAAGATGGTGTTGTGTTAAATAATTCCTCTAATGTTTTTGCTTTTCTTAGGGCTACAATCACTAATTTTGCAAGCACTACCTTCAACAAGGAAGGAAAACATAATCCAAAGATTCTATTGGGAGATAAAAAATAGCAATGTAGCGAAGTCTAAAGAATACAACTGTGCATAATTGCATGGTTCTCAATTTCTTCATAGTGTATATGGTTGTAGTAAGAAGTATCTAACCCAAAACAAGGAAATTAACTTGCTTTTGTGATGCTTGTATGCACAAAGCACGCAAAGGGTGTATCAATAAGGACTTTGTGATGAAATGGAAGTAGGTATGACTAAATTTAGTATAAGATTTGTATAAGATGATGCACCTAATGCTAAAGTCATAGGAGATGAGCCCATTTTTTAGGGTCATGAAGACTTCCTTAGTCATTTTTTGAGTGAAGGTGACCAATTTGCTTTTCCCACAATGCTTGATGATGATGAAGGTGTAGCCTTTACATTTTAAAATGCACTGATACTAGGAAAATTACCAAACATGTAGTGAATGACAAATGGGGAGAGGAGAGTGTAAGTGATGCTTTTACTATCTTACTAGCTTGTACTACAAAATCCATGATTAACATCATTATTTTCTAATGGTGAAAGGTCCAATACAATCATCCTTTCACATCTAGTAAAGTCCATTAAGTTTTTGATGGAGACTATGGACCGTGACTCTAACATGTACAACTTAACTTCTAAGACATAAGGCCCTATACAATGCAATGCTAGATGCTCTTTGTAATGAGACTTAATAACAATAATTCTAAGGCAAAGCCATATTGCTTGTAGAACTATTTATGTTTAATGTTCAACAAATTGCTCACGCTATCATGATTAAAGGAATGAAGAGTGAACAACTGCTTGAGTATGTGGGCAATAAATTAGATAAAGAAAATCCCTGTGGTTGATTTACAATAGTAGACTTCACCTCCCCAATGAGCATCTGGCTAGTTGATGAGAATGGGAAGAGATTAAGCATGATATGTGAGCTCATGTGCATAAAGAAGATAATAAAAGAGTCTTTTGACTGTGAGGTAGTGAAGTATGCCAAGATCCTGCATGTGCATGGAAACTTGAGAGCCACATTAGGTGAGGTCCACAACCATGTGTAGATCACTAGATATTGAATGCATCCGATAGTCTATCGATATGGAATATTCTTGCATCTACACTCAATTGCCCAAGGGACTTTGGAGATATCTTATGGGTTAGTTTGAGGCCGACCTCCATCAAGGTGGGAAGGGGGTGAGCATTTTCCATATTGAACCTACAAAGGATATCAAGAACATACTACTTCTGAAGTAGAGAGATTGCACTTATGGAGGGATATCATTGGATCTGGATAGTTGGTATGTACTTAGTGGGACTTTTGTCTGTCATCTTGAATTCGAGAGAAAGCTAAATCTTGATATTGATGAGTATTTCCAGATCATTACATGCGAGAAGGAAATTGTCAACGTAGTAACCAATGATGTGGCAGTGATGTTTAGTCTTCGGTAAGTAGACTTTGATATCACTGAGGATGTGGGGAAAACCAATACTTGCAAGGAATCATGCAAATATAGGTACAATAAGCCTTGGATACGATTTGATCCCATAGATGCTTTTTTGGAGCACACATGCCTTGTCTTTGTCATTTAGAGCTACATAGACTAGTGCATGTTCTTTGGGAGGTAAGACATCATTGAGAAAAGCTTTCTTCACATCCATCTGATGGAGATGAAGGACCTACACCGCAGCAATGGCAATGATGATGTAGAGGCTTTGCATGGATAGGGCATGGGCATTCATTTCTATATAGTCAATGCCATATATTTGGTGGAATGCATGAGCCATGAGCCTTGCTCTATAGCATGCTAGAGCTCCATCATCATGGAGATTCTCCTTCAAGTGCTAGTTTGACTTGATGACTGGTTTATTTAGATGATTTCGCGTAAGGTACCAGACCCGATTCTTCTGATGGGATTGGAGTTTGGTGTCCATTGCTACATGCCACTAAGGAGCCTCTAGGCTTGAGAGAGTGATGTAAATGGGGGCATGATCATCACCCATTGCACTAGGGAAGTGTTCTACGGATTTGTGAGAGCAAACAAGGAATGATCGAAGTCCCTAGAGCCTTTAGAACATGCTCCTTTGGTGGAGTTCGAGTCTATGAGGGAGACTCAGGGTCAAGCTAATGAGGGGATATTGGTGGTTGATCCAAGGCATCAAGGCTTGCAAGGATGGGCATCTAGTTCATGCTGTAGGGGTTGTTGATCTAGTTAGTCCTCCTCATTGGCTGTTGCGCTCTGTTGTATCTTAAGGGGGTATTAGAATAATTAACACAAAACTATAAATCTAGTATCCATACGATGAAATTGATTACATTGGAGTTAATTGTTCTAAATAGAATTGTATTCCATGCACCAAGATGATGACCCAATAGTGCCATATTTCTTATCAAATTTTGCTTCTTGATGATATCCTAAATGAGTTGTCCATGGAAGCCTTGTCTCATTCCTGCACTGAAAAACTTCCTTCATTGAATTCTCATCGGTGTTGGCTGATTCAACTCGTCATTGTCATTGTTGTGTGCTTGTACTCCAATCTTACCTTAAACTTTTGCCTCGATATCACCTTAAACTTTTGCCCCTCATTATCATTCATATTCTCCATTTATGGTGGTTCCATTCCATATTAAAATGGATCTACACGCTATAATATTTTAAATGGAGGAAGCCATGATGACATCTTTGGAGTGTGTTACTGAACAACAAAGAGTTCTCAAGGAGAGCAAGCGCAAATGTTATAGGATGAGAAGACATTTTCTCTGCTTAGAAAGGCCATGAGAGGGAGGAGCTGGCAAAAATATAACATTGTCAATAGGAAGTAAGGACCTTGACTACAAACCGATGAGAGTTACATTCAATGTTCAGCACAATTAGAGTCAAGAGGGACCATCACGGGCCATTCTTTAATGCTGACATTGATGTTATTGTACAAAGATAGTGCGATTTATAGAGCCAAATCTCTGAGTCGATTCTAGTTTTTCCTTGTTATGATTATGTCAAGCATGATATTGTGGAAGCCAGAGGGTGAATTGTCTTTTGACATAGAATTTTAGAATAGCCTTGCACTTGGAAACTTTTAAGAGAATACCTGAGTGTCTTGTCAAAACACTTTGTGTTATTTCTTGTTACTATTGTGACATTTTTGTTGAGCACTAGCCATGGGACTTTATGTTAGTCCATGTCTAATTTTTAATTTAGGCCTCTTGCTCAATTAATCAAAAATCACAGTTCCATGAGCTCCTTTAATAAATTTACGAATCTTTGCCTACAAACTCTTGTCAAAGATGCCTTAAGTTTATCCCCATTCAACATTCCTGCTTTACTCCATTTTGCCCTTTGCAAGCGAAACATGGCTCCAATATCACTACAATAGGATGAGCAGATTCAGTTGTACGCTCAAGAATGTCGGTTGGTGAATGACCATATCCTTTGTCTTGTGCACACGAGAGTGTCAGTTGATGAATGACCATATCCCCTATCTTATGCAACCCCAAAACATGCAAGAATACATAATACAAATGCTTGCAAGCTAGGTATGGCTTTTTGTCAAACTCTTCTCTTTTTTGGAAATTGGTAGCTACACATTGGTTGAGCTCTAATTTGTACATGTTGGGTGCCTTCACGCTCGTTGGCAATTGAAACAAAGAATTTTTTGTAGGCTTGATAGTCCTTTCAAGCAAAATAGTTGTACGCATTTCCTCTGCACTCTTAATCCTCTTGCTTGCCTCCTTCAAAATTCCATGTCTCCATTTCATGGATCTACCGGCGCTATGAGGCTACTCTCTAGGGGCATTCGAGGCTGGTAGGGTGAATGTTATGGTATTTGCAACATCTAAAGATTTGACCTCGGTCCACAATGATTTCATGTTCAATAGCTTGAACCCATCTCTTTTCAAATTATGCATCTCCAAAAAGGTGATGTTCCTTCCCACATCATCCTTCTAGTTCTCTAGATGCACTAATTGGTAGACTACATTTTCATCAATATGCCACGTGTGCTTCCAATCATTGGAACAAAACCAAATCCACTGGGCTTTGTTTCCTCTAGATCTAGGATGATGCTATTCTAAGTAGAAACAAGGAGCCACCATCTCTCGGGCACTTTGTTCGATATACCAATCACACTTGGCCTTATTATCTACAAACCCAAAGCACTTCACCTTAGAATTTTGAGTTGTTTTTTGTATTCCCACATTGAATGGTTGATAGCCTCCTCTATGATGCTAGGATTAGTTCCTCTATTTTCCAAGACATCTATCATCCCCATTTGCTCTACTACTTGGGTTCATTGTTTGCAGCTTCCTCTCCATCATTTGTAAATCTAATTTTGCTTGGTCTTTCTCGAGGACTTCGCTCTCATGCTTGCATCACATACTCAGGCTTGTGGGAACTATCTACAATGGTGGAAGCCCTGCTTGTCTTCCATTGGATAGTCTCCTTAGCTCATGAAGAACCCTTGCCTCTTGGAACATGGGCGTGCTTGCCAATGATTCATGTACCATTCATGCAACTTAGGGGGCATGGGTTTGTTCTATTGTTTCCCTCTTCGTCAATTATTGCAGGTTTGTCGGTCTATCAATCAGCATGCCTATCAACAAGCATGTATGCATGCTACTTTGCACTTTATAGCAAGGCAATTTCCATGTTTGACACACAAGCCTCATACAATATTATCTTTGTCTTAAATCCCTCTCCAAAAAACTAGCTACTATGCACACTCTCTGAAAGATTTATTCTTAGAGTTATTGCCAACTCCGTTGGGCTCTTATTGACCTGTGGAGACAAACTAATATATGCTTATCATATTTGGAATGTGAGCTTAACTTTCAAACTAGGTCATGCATATTTTAGGAGGACACCAATCATACTGCAGACATTAGATTTTCCCAACGAGCAATTCATGCTTCCCACCAACTAAGCCATATGTCCATGGATGGTATAGCCCCTTCAAAATTTGCCCCATTCTGGCACCATTGCCTTAGGGCCTTGCTTATTTCAGCCTCCTATTGCTTTGTTGTGCTTAACCAAACCACCACCTCTCACTCGTTGAATGATGCTCTTCATGTTGTTCCTTCCCAAAATTTTGTGTGCACTTCCACAAACTTTGTTTCCATTGGAAAATGCAGGTGTGTTTGTTCCTACTCCACCATGACATTTTTAGGGTCCCATTGAACACTTTCCTTGTTGCATTCCAATTTTTTGGGGCCTTTCGGTGGAAATTAGCACAGCTAGGAAGCCTAATTGGGTCATTATCACTAGGAAGTGTAATTGGTACTTGTCCACCATGAATCGGTGGAAATTGGTAGCCGAGAAGCCTAATTGAGCATCTCCCAAAATAAAACCTAGCTGGCCATGTCTTCTTCTTTCATCTCACATGATGCTATCGTCATCAATTCTTGGTCTCTAGAACATGCATGAAGTAAAACAAACATCCATCCAATAGTCATAGCATCACAGAACAAGCATGGAACAAAATGGAAATTAGACTTACCTTGGTTCATACGCATGACATAGTCTACCCAATGACTTTTTGAGTATGATCAAACTGAACCCACATGAAGATCGCCATTCCCACCTTGCCTCATGTGGTTCACAATGTTGACCCTAATGCTAGCCCCTTGTGGATATCTTGAAGACAAAGCACTTTTCATCCGATCGGCCCTACCCATGAAATCATAAAATAATAAGCGGTCAATAGCAGATGGGGGTGGGAGGAATGTCATGGATGTTAGTTTGCTAGAGTGCAAATTACCTTTGATTCTCCACAAGTGGAATGATCTCTTCCAAGAATTGGTGTAGCCCTACATCCCTAACACCTCCTTGTTTTTCAAGGAATCCAATCAAAGACAATATAGACTTCATGAGCATTTCCTTGGCTACTCTCATTCAAACTTTACAAGGGGCTATGTTGCTATCCTTTGTTAACATGCTCGACACTAAGCTTCTGGTGTTGTTTATCATCACCTTCAAGGTGCCTAGTTTGTTGCGGTGATGGTGCTCATCTATGTGAACCATTATGCATGTCATTGTGTGATCATGTGGCATCACATAATAAACCATGCATGGATAGGTGGAAATGCAAGATGCGGTTTTTTACAATAGTGGTAGACAATCTATTTGACTCCCTCTATAGCTTGCATGCCCAATGTCACCCTCCTTGGTAAAGATCCTTTAAATAAAGAGACATTGTATCTCTCCCTATTAATGTAGGCAAGAAATTTGCTCTTTCACACTTTAAGATTCCCATGTAGTAGCTTAACCTCATAGTACATGTGATATGTATATTCATGGTCGAAGGTTTCGTAATACGTGACCATTCAATTTTTGTTCCATGCCATCCATCTCTACCAATTTTCCATAGGTGGGTGGAAATTCAAGGATAAGGTTTCCATTGTAATGTCTCGAGACCTCTTCCACTTGTTGCCTAGGATGGATCTAGGAAATTCAAGTCTTTAATAGGTTGTTACTGTTCAACTTCTCAATCCATGATAATATACTTTGGCAAACTGACAATCATCATCCACCATGTATCCACTATTCTTGATATCAACTTTGTTGGCTTGGAGGGCTACCTTGTAAAACACAATTCATTGTCTTCATCTATATCATCTACAATGTCAACATGGTCAATAAAACTCTTCGATATGGCTAAAGCGGCTGCTTGGCAACCCCTTTCATCGAGTACATTGCTCGACTTTTGACCATCTTCATTATGAGAACTTCCACATGAAGGTAGGTTTACATGGATAGAAAACCCTGCTATATCATCCTTGATTTCAATAATTGATGCATTCTTATCAACCTACAAGCTCATTATACACACTACGGGTGACAACCCCAAATTGATATTCATGCTATCAACTATCGTAATTGCTTCATGGTCAATCACAGAAGTCTTTGACAAGGGCGAGTCAAGGAGGGAGTGCTCATTTCCACGCATGTTGTATAGCAAGGAACTTTTGGATTCATTGCAATGCTTCCTTTGGAATTTTAAATGAGAGCATATAGCCCCAAGAATTGTTGTGTTCGTGGAAGAAGGCCTCAGAGGAAAAATGAGCTCACAAGGATGACTCCATCTCTGAGTGGTATTGAGCGATAGAGCTTTTCTCCATCCCCCCACCCAATCCACCGATGCCTTGTCCATTCCCATTTGGCCAATAGGGAAGATGATCAAAACACATGAATCTAATCACTAGAGGTATCTGGTGCAAGTAATCAATCAGCACCAAGAAGTAATTGTTCAATGGATGCAACTTTGGTAGTCGAATGAAGCTCTTGTGACATGTAGGTATAATTTGAAAAGGGAGGATACAATTGTCAAAATTGAATACTTGCAATAGAAAATCTAGGGGTACAAATTGTGCTACATCTCATTAAAAGAAAATTCTAGGGGTGTAATTTTTTACTGTGCCTACAACGAGTGAATTGATGTTTGAAGGCATCTACTAGCTCCTCCATGTTATAGCTTTGGATGTGGTTTAATACACTCTCTCCTCCCTTATTTAATCTCATGGTATATGCATCCTAATTCTAATAAAAATCTAGAGGATATAATATTGATGCTCCCGCTCTCAAAAAATCCAAGGGGTATATCTCTCTTTGCTTTTCTAACTAATCTCTAATACCGTTATTTACCCGCACCCATTTAAAGGCAATCCTAGGGTATAGCTCATTAATGTCCATTATATACAAGTTTCCAAATTTCCCTTTGCCTGGTTAATCACTTGATGCCTACATCCTCAAGATCTCCTTGGCCGCTCCCTCTTTCTCACTCACTCCCACCCCCTTGCAGCCATATACTACACCCTAGCTTCCTAATCCATGTTTTTTCCCCCTTGTTGTCTTCCTACTCCAAGCTCTCTCCCACATCCTTCACAACTACTCTTGGTAGCAATTGGTTGCTCCCAACTTATTTTTTGTCAACAACTACTTGTTTCTCGATGGTTTCCAGCGTTTCTTCTAAGGTTAGTTCTATGTTCTTTGTAAAGTACTCCCATGCATTTTTATAAGAGTTTATCTTCAAAAAAAAGAAGGGTATTCATTGATGTACCCTCTTTGTTCATTTGAAATCCCTGATATAAACCCTGTCATTCCTCTGAGAGGCAACAATGTTGGAATGGGCTCTAAAATAGAGCCCATGACTCAAACCTCCTTGCTGCAATTCAATAGGACTATCTAATTCATAGTCTCATCGAGCAAAAAACAAAAATAGATAGAAATCCCTTATGAATCATAATGTCATTTTGTGATCTAGTCTCAATGATATGGGATCCATTAATCAATAAATTCTCCCATGGGAATAATCCGATTCAAGCAAAAAATGATATACATGGCCAAAAAATGATGTTCGACCTAGGCAATTGCTGCCTATTTTAGTGAGACTATGCAGTGCCATTGATCTCCACTAACACCAAGCTATGTCTTGCATCTCCACCCAAGTAATCCTGATCTAGACTAGTTTGCAGCACAAGGTAGTGGCCTTGTTCTACCACCACCACATCATGGTCAACATGCATATAGACTTGGCATCAAGAGGCATTATAAATTATTGAATATAATTGTTGTTATCTTCGGTTCTGCCAAGCATGGCATATATCTTTGCATTCGCTTTGGGAGGTTAGACCTCGTTGATGCGGCTGAAATAAGTTTTCAAGCAGAGTTTGCTTGGCATGCCCCTTTGGCTGAGAATGGTCATGTGTAGGCCTGCATATTTTTTGTAACATTTGAGGACCCCTTTCTTATTACCTCATTTTTGGCCCTATAAGGGTCCTAAGAGATGGTCTTGTTTAGCGAATGCTACTCACATCCAAAATTGAAATGTTAGTTCATTTGGTGAAGTTGACCATTTTAAATGAGTGGATTGAGGGGTAGTACACTATATTGTTTTTTTCTTGTATGACACCACCTTTATTAAAAGCATGTGATGTTATTTAAATGAGGGTTTCTTGCCAAAATGGCCATGTGCCCACAATGGTTCACCTCTTTCCTTCCAATTTACTCCTTTCATTTCCCTTTTACAAGTTATTGGAAGTATTTATTGAGCTACTTTACACTTATGTCCTACAATAAAATTCCAAAAGGTAGGGCCTTAGTGGGATTCCCACGTTGTTTGAACATGCAGTAAACGAATGGAATGCACGCATATGTAAATGGATGATTTTTCATGGTCTTTAAAGCCAAACGATTTGAGCAATTCATTCTCATTATAGTCTCACAAGTTTGAAAACCAACACACCTTAAAAGTCGGACAACTTTGCTATGACCTAATAAGCACTTGAAAATTAGCGCAAACTCTAATTCAATGCATACATAGTTTGATACAAGAAAGCTCCAACTATAGTTGGATAATAGTTGCAAAACTTGACAGTGGGATAAATAGCTATATGCCACTAATGAAAAAATTCATTGAGTCTATGTGCTGCCGAAGCTTATCATCCTCTGATATGACTTCTTTGACCTCGAATTGAAGGATCAACAGTTTTCCATCCTTCTCCTTCATTTGTGCAGCCAGGGGCAACTTGTTTACTTAATGTAGACCATTGTCCCAGCATTGTTAGCATCTCTCTTTGCTGCTCTTTGTTGCACACAGTTTGTCTTGTAGTTCCTCCAAGTCTCCATTTTATCTTTTAGAATCTACCAAGCCTGCTTGCAAGAAATTAGATCATTTATCCTAACCTATAGTTCCTGTTCCATTGTTTGGAGGATCTCCTGCACATTGTCTTTGCACGTAGTAATCCTCTAGTCATTGTTCCACAATCACCGCTCCAGCAGCCCAAGTGCTCCTTCTTAGCTTTGAAAGCTTCTGTGTATTGGTGGGCCTTCAATCTCTCCTCTTGAAACTATTATGTTGTGGTGCAAGCTTTAGAACACATCATCCATAGCTGACCAAACCAACTCAGCTTCAACGGCCTTCTGCAAGGCTGAGCACTGGGGTCAACTCCAAAGGTGCAACCTTCACAATGTAGCCAGCAAGCCATACAGGCAACCAAGAAGGCTTTCTTCTCTTCCTTTTTTGTCCTTCTTGTCACCGTCTTTCGTTTGTTCTGGGTAAAGAATTTTCTCTGCCTTGCCACTCTTCTTCTTCACTCTTTCGAAAAACTTCTTCACGTCAATTTTCCCTTTTATGGTCACCTTCTTCGCTTTCATATCACTATCGATATGCTCCACGCCTATAAGGATAGGCACAAAGCATAAGAATTAAGAGCGTATAAATGATCTCCACCTAAAGAATAAATTTTAGCAACAGGCGAGACCATTAACAGTGTCTACGCAAGTAACACTCCCAGGTAGATTAAGGTGAGGGACTGAGACAGACATTAAACAGACCTAGATAACCGATGATCACCTTCTAGACTTTATCTCGGCAAGCTTCACAATGCATATGCACCGCCAGGACAACACATACTGAGCTTCAAGCCTACAGCAATGGCTCTTCAGGCTCATAGCCTTCAACGCTCATGGTTGAGCTCTCCTACGACCTTCTGCTCTAACAGGCTAGGCAATGCAAACAACGCCACTCTCCCAGCTCCATTGATGGCTCTTGGCTTCTCACACAACCAACTGGCTCAGCAAGGCTCGACGACGGCTCTACAACAGACACCCGCAATCTACAGCACCAACTAGCCCTCCCGACTTGCCTCCCTCATAGCAAGCAACCAACACCATACTTCCAAGGCTCACTACTTCACAGGGCTAGCAAGCACGCTGTGACTCCTCATCTCCTGCACGGGCTGACATGAGCGGCAGCAACAGCATCAACAAATGGGCTAACATCACCGCCTCAAGCCTCACAATTGCAAGAGCAGAAGAAATCGACGCCTTCCCACCTTGTCCTTCTCTAAGGTAGACAGGAAAATGACACATGGCAAGATGATAACTAGCTAGGGTTAGTCAAAATACCCTTGGTTGAGTTTGTAATCACTAGGGTTAGTTCAACCTTGGTCAATGGTCAAGCAACCCAAAAGAAACCATGGTTAAGTTAACTCACCAGCAATAACCGTGGTTAGGGTAAGATTAGTTAAGTGCCACCTAAGCACATAGCCCCTGCCAAGCACAGTTTGGAATTATGCATGTAAATCCATGTGCCACATCATCAAGGCCCCCTCTTCTTCACAAAACCTTCGACACAGTGTAACTTCCAATCTAGGAAGAATTTGCACATGCTCCAAAAAGGAAAAGTGATCGCCTTTTAAAACTCTACACGTTTGTCAAGTCAAAATCATTGTTAGCAATTAGACACTGCCATTGAAGCAAAACAAAGCTCATGGTAAGACCTTTGCAAATCGAAAAGCAACGCATGAATGCAAAAGGCAACAATTGCATGAGATGACCATAGCATAGAACATGGCATCCACACATAAAGCATCAAGGCACATGGTAGAACAAAGCATCATGCATCAAGCGACATCAAGCAAAGAAGAGAACGCCATCGACATCAAGCATTGAGAAGCAACAACCTTGCCACCTTTAGCCCATATGTTTGTAAATCAAACCTGACCACCTGAGAGTAGCTATGAAAGCACCCAGGGGAGGTATTGACATGTCAAACTACCTTATAGCAATGTATGCACTAAGGGGAGGTGATGGAACGTAACTCACATGTGACCACCTTCTAGTAGCCAAAGGATCATGGCACCAAGGGGAGGTGTTGAGAGTTGTGGTGCCATGAGCACATAATTAGAGGCAAAGGTATGGTATAGTAAAGATTCAAAGTAGCCACCCTAGGATGTGGACTACATGATGTGGAGATGTGGATTGAGGATATCCATAAGGAGAGATGTGGATCAGAGCATCCCACAAGTGTTGACTATTCTAAGGGCACTCTCTATATAAGAGGCCTATCATATATTGTTGAGTACACACATTGCAAGAGATATAGATTTGCTATCTCCCTCTCATGTCTTATTTAGTGTGCTTTGAGCCTCCTTAGTTCTTCTGCTGATCTTTTGTGCACTAGGTTTAGCACGATCTTACATTCTTTGACATTCTTGTTGCTCAAGCCGCACAATTTGACAAATGCGTCAATTTACGAGTGAAAAACTATGAGCAGGTTAATCCAAGCGTGTCTTTCAAGAGATTTAAAATTTTGTATTTCTTTAGGAAACATGGTTTTTACACTTTTATTTTCACTAGAACTAGATCCCTTTATCATAAAAATATACAGAATTGTCACTCATTCAGTTTGACATAACATAAATTTTCTTATTCATAGACATCCTTTTTACCCCTATTATTACCTTAAAAAAGTGCTGAAAAATATTTCCTTTAAGAAACATCCCTCATAATCACTCTCAATGTAGTAATATTATACATATATAATTTATCAAAGACATTTATATCAATATGACAAGAGCTTTCTAGTGTTTTAATAGCATAAATAACAAAATATTTATGGATATGTTTATAAAGAAGATTAATTACTATAAAAATATGCATCTGCTTTGAGAGGAGAGATGCATGTACTTGGGTACACAAATTTAGACTATGCAGGCATGTGGATAGCAAGAGATCCACTTCTGGTTATGTGTTCACCTTTGTAGGTGTTACAGTGTCGTGGATGTCTCGTGCACAGAATTGTGTTGCTTTATCTATCACAAAGTCTGAGTATGTTGCAACCACAGAGGGTTGCAAAGAGGCTATATGGCTTGTTTGCTAGTGGGAGATTTGGGATTCATACAGGTGTACCGACATTGCATAGTGATTCCATGAGTGCTATTCAACTAGCACAGAATTGGGTCTTTCATCCAAAGACCAAACACATTGAGGTCAAGTACCATTTCATCATGGAGGTACTTGAGGACAAGCATATAGAGCTTTTCAAGGTTCATACAGATGATAACCCTGCAAATATGCTAACAAAGAGTCTACCTAGTCAGCGGTTTGAGTATTGTGATGTATTGTTGGGCATTGGATAGTATGCCCATTGGATGTTTCCCATAAAGGAACATTGGCCTTTAAGTGGGAGATTGTGAGGTTAAAGGACTCTGTGCCTAACCCCGGTTATGTATACTCAAACTATATAGATATGGATATACTGAAGATTAGAGTATTGAGGCACCCACCAAAACGTGTGTCTCTCAAGCTTCCTCTCCCGCTTAGCTTCCATTGTGCCCTCACAGGGTGAACCTTTTAAAGTACAAGTTGGCTCATGAGGCCTAGCCGTAGCCTCATCCTCCAAAGTGATAGGATATTACCACCAGTTTGATGCCAAGAATGTCTTTGTGGATTCTTGCAGTGCTCGAATAGTCAATTTTGAAACCTCATGATATGAACCCATCAAAATAGCTTGAGTCGTCTGGTTGCTCAAGCCGCACAATTTAACGGATGCGTCAATTTTACAAGCGAAAACCTATGAGCAGGTTAATCCAAGCGTGTTTTTCAAGAGATTTAAAATTTTGTATTTCTTTAGGAAACATGGTTTTACACTTTTATTTTCGCTAGAACTAGTCTAAGATCCCTTTATCATAAAAATATACAGAATTGTGACTCATTCAGTTTTACATAACATAAATTTTCTTATTCATAGACATCCCTTTTACCCCTATTAATACCTAAAAAAAGTGCAGAAAAATAATTCCTTTAAGATCCCTCATAATCACTCTCAATGTAGTAATATTATACATATATAATTACTTTTATTAAACACATTTATATCAATATGACAAGGGCTTTCTAGTGTTTTAATAGCATAAATAACAAGATATTTATGGATATGGTTTTAAAGAAGGTTAATTACTATAAAAAGTATTAACTTGGGCTTATATATCACTCTCATAAAATGCATGTAATATTTAATACTATATATGCAAGATGTTCCAAAATATAACCCCATAGATATGCTCAAATGGGATTTTCTGATCAATTTGAGTGGTTGAATAACTGTATTTGGACAATGGATGTGAATGTTATGCCACTTTTAAAAGTGTTGTCCATTGTAGTTTAGCCAATGGAACTACCTTAGAAGACCTACTTCAAAGGGGTTTTGCTGGCAAAACTACCTTGATGGCTTGCTTCAATGAGGTTTCTTTGGAGAAACCCTTTCATGAGGCAATGTCACCCCCTATTAAGTAAAAGTTGTAAGAAAGATCATAAGGGAATTTTCATAGAGAAGTTTACTCTACGTGCGGGTTTCTTCAAAAGCCATCCCATTATGTTACTCGCCATTCCCAAAGATTCATGTAAAGATTTGTGTATAAAATAGGCATTGCTAAAATACTTTGCATATTTCTATGTGAAACTATGTTTTGTTCCGATCTATTTTTGCTATATTTTTACATAGTTGGAAGCTCTCTTTTTTTTCCTTTGCTCGGACACTCGAAAAATTTCACTTGGAAAATGCTCATTCCCCAATTTGACATAGCACTTAGAAGATATTGCAAAGTGGACATCGAGCATCCACCCCATAACTTCCACAACATAACCCCCATGATAGTTAAACTTTACTCCCTGAGCATCTTGTGGCTTATATACCCAATCAACTATCACAAGTACTCTTAGGGGGCACGTTATTTCATTCAATTTACACCCCCCACCGCTTGGACCATTTCCTCCACATTGGAAATTTTGATGGATCCTTTTTTACACATCATCTTAAACTCTGGCATTTTCAAACTTGATTGATAAAAAAGGACAAGCAGCTATCCATTGTCCACTATTCCCAACATACTAGCAATAAACAAGCTATCCAAAGTGTAGGAATGACCCCGCCATTGGATTTGCTTATGCTTGGATAGATATCGCATTGCTAGGTCAGGTATCACAACCTCATCAGATGCAGGGTAACTGAATGTCAACAGAAGGTCTAGATTTAATCCCCTGAGCTTTCCATTGACCTTTTGCATTGCTAGATCGGGTATTACAACCTCATCAGATGCAGGGTAATTGAATGTCAACAGAAGGTCTAGGTTTGATCCCCTGAGCTTCCCATTAACCTTTTGCACCAGATGCAAGAAGGCATTGAGGGTCTTTCGTTTGAGAGAAAATGCTGGCTTTGTTTTTGGCATAGGAGCAATGTAGTTAAAAAAAGGCAAGAGCAAATCTAGCTGCTCGAGGCTTTTTGTCACCTACAAATAGATCAGTGTCATCGTTTGAAGTATAAGTGTAGCTTAGGACCTCGAGTTGTATTCCGGTGAAAGACGTAGGCTTACGTGTAGTAAGCAAACATAGTGCATGCATGTGTGAAAGGAATGCGTATCATCATGATTGGGGCAATGAAGGCTTTTGCCTCCATTTGGGGTTGAAAAGTTTAGGAAGAGTTTAAGGGTTAGAGGGAAGTTCAAGATCCAATAGGAGGTTCCAAGGTTTAGGAGAGGGTCCACGGTTCAGAAGAAGTGTAAGGGTTAGAAGGAGGATCCAAGCTTTAGGGTAGAGTACATGGTGGAGAGCTCGTCTCCCTCATAGATCATGGAGGTCAAGGGTTGAGGGACTAAGGGTTTAGGGGGAGCATAGGAGTGGGAGAGGAAGAAGGTGTAAGAGTAGAGGGGAGGAGGAGAGATAGGAGAAGCGAGGAGAAGAGGGAGGAGAAGGGAGGAAGAGGGAGGAGGAAAGGGACGAGAAGGGAGGAGGAGAGGGAGAGGAGGAGTTGAGAGGAGGAGGGTTGCAAGGTTGGAGGAGAGGGGAGGAGGAGTTGCAAGGTTAGGACATGGTTTTGGACATGGAGTGCAAGGAAGCATGGACACTTGGAGACAATTGCTTGGAATACCAAAGTAGAACTCAACACAATGCCCCAAAGAGTGTGGGCTTCATTCCATTATGGGGTATTTATACAAGTTGGAGAGCTTCTCTCTTTGCATGTAGGAATTGTAAGACATTCTCTCTCTACATGTTGAACTTGCATCTAGGATGTGCATATAGAAGTTGCATGTTGCATGTAGGAGTTGCATGTACAAACTGCATGTAGGAATCGTATGTAGAACTTGCATGTAGAACATGCATGTACAAACTGCATGTAGGAATTGTATGTAGAACTTGCATGTAGAACATGCATGTAGGAGTTGCATATAGGAGTTGCATCTTCAATATGCATGTTGAGGATTCCTAAGAGAGATTATTCCTAGCCTTATGCAAGTACAAGTGGAGTTTGCCGCTACTCTACACACACATTCTGTGCTACCTAAGTCCATGTTGGTAAAGAGACAACACTGGCAATGGGGCTCAACTCCAACTCCCCTGATTGTCTTGTACTCATAATAGGTTGTCTAATCTATAGCAGGTTAGTAATTAATGTTACAAAGACAAATGGCATCTAATAGAGGGATTTTCTACTAATGGCTCCCCATTATAGCCATGAACACAATCTAGTTGTAGGGACCTCGAATTGATCCCCTTGGGCCTCAAACAAAGGAGCTTTGGAGCTCGAAGGGGCTGTAGAAACCACACTCTAAGAAGCCCATTTTGGATGGGTGCTAGCACACGTCAAAATGGGGCTCCCAAGAGTCCAATTTCCTCTATCATCTTTATGCTTCCAAGGAGAAGAAGGGGTTGCAAAGATATGGCACAACGTGTGCCCAAGAATAAAAAGGAAGGCATGTAATGAAGTGTGTGCGAGTAGGAAATTGAGCCACATTGTAACATGATCTCATTTTCATTTGGAAATGATTTCAGTCTCTCTATTGCTCCAAAATTTTCTAGTCTTCTACATGTCATTTGTACACAAAAGTATACTATTATGTTGAGTATACACTTTGGCCATGTGCTTAGCAAGTTTTTCTTTCAATGTAGTAGATTGAATCCTAGAAGTAAACTTCAATGATGATGGAATGGCAAAGACAGTGCCTAATGTAGTAGATAAGCCAAAGGTAAAGGAAAATGCTTCCTTGAGGTAGAAGAGGTTCCGAAGAAAAAGGTAGAAAAGGATGCAAATATTGAGTGCGTAAGGCAAAATTGATGCCAAAGGGAAAGGTAGTTGAATATGCAAATGCATAGTAGTGACCTTGGATTAAACTAGCGCCAATGGGATAGACTAATGCTAATGCATAGCAGGTGCCTTGGACTAAACCAATGCCAACAGGAAAGATTGGTGCAATTGCATAGTAGGTGCCTCAAATTGATCCAATTGAGGAGGAAGTGCTTGAAGAAATTATATAGAGGACTTTCAACAACACCCCCTAATAGTTGTCAATATAAAGGGGGTGCTTTTGCTAACTTGTAATTCTAGGAGATGTGATACCTTGCCAGAGTATACATGTTTCTTTAATCATGCTAAAGGAAATGGAGAGGATAAACACTTTGTATGACACGATGCAAAACCATTCATCATTTTGGCCAATGATTTTTTTGACATATACTTATGGAGTTTGTGGATCTAGGCACAATGTTTCAAAGAGAATAGATCTATGTTTCTTCAATATAAAGAGTAAGCTAGTAGATAGAATTTTCAAGACCTATGTCATGACGCTGGTTTCAAGTTTAGAAATAATAATCCTATCTTCTTTAGTTTGACAACTATTTCAATAATACAACAAGTCAAATACAACTATATTGCCCAATGACAACCTTTACAAGTGCTCACTACACAAGCTTTCAAGAGCACGGTCTCTGCACCTCCTTTGTCCCTTTTTTCGAGGCCGAAGGGGGAACAATCTGGGATCCATTGGGCTCAAAAGGGACCTCAATTTGGGACCCTTGGGATCCCTGTTCTGATGTGTGCTAGTGCACATCCAAGACGAGAACCCCCTCTGTGCCCCATAGCCCCTCTATTTGAGGCCCAAGGGTGCTCATACAAGAATCCTTGGTCTCAAAAGGAGCCTCAAATTGAGACTCTCGGGATCTCCATTTGGATGTGGGATAGTGCACATCCAAAATGGGCTTTCAAGAGTACATTTTTTGAACCCCCTTCGAGCATTTTAGAAGTGCGCTAGTGCACATCGAAGGGACTCCCAAGAGTCTTGTTTTGAGCCCACTTTCAAGCCCAAGGGACCCAAATTGGTCCCCCTTGGGCCTCAAATAGAGGGGCAAAGGGGATGCAAAGACCGTGCTTTTGGAAGCCCGTTTTGGATGTGCATTAGGGCACATCAAAATGGGTCTCCCAAGAGTCCTAATTGAGGCCACTTTTGAGCCTTAGGGACCTCAGATTGGTCCCTGTGGAGCTCAAAGGGGTTGCAAAAACCATGCCCTTAGAAGCCCATTTTGGATGTGCACTAGCGCACATCAAAATGGGGCTCCTAAGAAACCCTGATTTGAGTCTCCTTCTGAGCATAAGGGACACCAGATTGGACCCCATATTGATCCCCTTGGGGCTCGAATGGAGGGATGGAGGGGCTGAAAAAGGGGGTGGAGAAACCATGCTCTTGAAATCCCATTTTGGATCTGCACTAGTGCACATCAAAATGAGGCTCCAAAGAGTCCCAATTTGAGGCCCCTTTTGAGCCCAAGTGTCCCTAGATTTTGGCCCCCCTTGGACCTCAAACAAAGGGGCAAAGGGGGTGCAGAGACCATGCTCTCAAAACCAACTTTAGATGTGCGCTAGTGCACATCAAAAGAGGGCTACCAAAAGTCTCCCAATTTGAGGCCAATTTTGAGCCCAAGGGACCCCAAATTAGTCCCCATGGGGCCTAGAATAGAGGGCTTGTGGGGCTCAAAGGGGGTGCAAAAATTGCTCTCAGATGTTATTTTGGATATGCACTAGCACACATCCAAATGGGGCTCCCAAGATTCCCAATTTCAGGCCCATTTTGATCCCAAGGGACACCAAATTGGTGACCTTGGGCCTCAATCAGAGGGGTTGTGGGGCAGTCCCTCTATCAAGACCCCACGAGGACCAACCCAAGGTCCTTGGGGTTCACAAGTGGCCTCAAATTGGGACCATTGGGAGCCCCATTTTGATATGTGGTAGCGCACATCCAAAACGGGCTTTCAAGAGTGCAATCTATGCACCCCTTCGCCCCTCTATTCAACACCCAAGGGGGAACAATTCAAGGTCCCTTGGGCTCGAAAGTGGCCTCAAATCAAGACTCTTGGGAGCCCCATTTTGATGTGTACTTGCACACATCCAAAACAATCTTCTAAGAGCATGTTTTTTACACCCCTGCAACCCCTCTATTTGACCCCCAAGGGGACCAATCCAGGGTCCCTTGGGCACCAAAGTGGCCTCAAAGTGGGACTCTTGGGAGCCCCATTTTGATGTGCCCTAGTGCACATCCAAAAATGGGCTTTCGAGAGCATGATGTTTGCAACTCCTTCATTCCCATGTTTAAGGACCAAGGGAGAACAATTTGAGGTCCCTTGGGCTCAAAAAATGGCATCAAATATAAGGACTCTTGGGAGCCCTTTTTGGATGTGTGCCAACACACATCCAAAATGTGCTTCTGAGCGAGCGCAATTTTTGCACCCCCTTTGAGCCCCTTTGCCCCTCTGTTTGAGGACCGAGGGGACCAATCTAGGGTCCCTTCTGCTTCAAAGGGCCCTCAAATTGGGACTCTTGGGAGTTTTGTTGTGATGCGCTAGCATACATTCAAAACGAGATCTGGAGAATAGAGTTTTTGCACCCCATTTGAGCCCCACAGCCCCTCTGTTTGAGGCTCCATGAAAACTAATCTAGGGTCCTTGGGCTCAAAAGTGGCCTCGAATCGGGAATCTCTAGAGCCCCGTTTTGATGTGTGCTAGAGCCTTGCTAGAGCACATCCAAAACAGGCTTCCAAGAACGCGGTCTTTGCACCCTCCACCCCTCTATTCGAGGCCCCAGGGGGACCAATCTGGAGTCATTTGGGCTCAAAAGTGGCCTCAAATCCTCTTGGAAGCCTCGTTTGATGTATGTTAGTGCCCATATAAAATAAGCTTTTGAGAGCACGGTCTTTGCACCCCTTTGCCCCTCTATTCACTCTTTGCACCCCTCTATCTGGGGTCCCTTGGGCTTGAAAGGGGCCTCACATCAGGACTCTTGGAAGCCCCATTTTGATATGTGTTGGTGCATATCCAAAATGGGCTTTTGAGAGTGCAATTTTTACACCTCCTTTATGCCTTTCATCCCCTATGTTCAAGGACCACAATGGGACCGATTTGGGGTCCCTTGGGCTCGAAAGGGACCTCAAATCAAAACTCCCTTTGGAGACCTGTTTTGACGTGCACTAGTGCACATTCAAAATGGGCTTCCACGAGTGTGGTTTTTGAACCCCCTTCAAGCCCCACAACCCCTCTGTTCAAGGCACCACAAGGACAATCTAGGGTTCTTGGGGCTCCAAAGTGGCCTCAAATCGAGACTCTTGGGAGCCCCATTTTGATGTGCGCTAGTGCACATGCTAAATGAGCTTCCAAGAATGTAATCTTTGCCCCCCCTTCACCCCTCTATTAGAGCCGATCCGAGGTCGGGCCTTGGGCTCAAAAAGGGCCTCAAATCGAGGCTCTTGGGAGCCCTATTTTGATGTGTACTAGCAGACATCTAAAATCGGCTGCCGAGAGCACGCATTCTACACCCCCTTTGAGCCTCTGCAACCCCTCTATTTGAGGCCCAACAAGACCAATTGGGGGACACCTACGCTCAAAAGTGGCCTCAAATTGGGACTCTTGGAAGCCCCATTTTGATGTGCGCTAGCGCACATCCAAAATAGGCTTTTGAGAGCGTGGTTTTTGCACCCCCTTCAAGCCCCATAGCCCTTTATTCTCAAGGCCCCATTGGGAACAATGTTGGGTTCGAGGGCTTGAAAGTGGCCTTAAATCATGACTCTTGGGAGCCTTCTTTTGATGTGTGCTAGTGCACATCCAAAAACAAGCTTTCGAGAGCATGGTCTTTGCACCCCCTTCGCCCCTCTGTTTGAGGCCCAAGGGGGACCAATCTGAGGTCCCTTGGGCTTGAAAGTCATTTCAAATCGGGACTCTTGGGAGCCTCGTTTTGATGTGGGCTAGCACACATCCAAAACAAAGCTTCCAAGAGCACAATCTCTACATCTCTTTTGCCCCTCTGTTGAAGGCCCAAGGGGGAATAATTAGGCATCCCTTGGGCTTGAAAGGGGCCTCAAATCTAGACTCTTGGGAGTCTTGTTTTGATGTGCACTAGTGCACATCCAAAATAGAGTTCTGAGAGCACGGTTTTTCCACCCCCTTTGTACGGAGGCTCAAAGTGGGTGCAAAAGCCATGCTCTTGGAAGCCTATTTTGGATGTGCACTAACGCACATCAAATGAGACATCCATGAGTCTCAATTTGAGGCCCCTTTCAAGCCCAAGGGACCCTGGATTGTTTCCCCTTGGGCCTCAAATAGAGGGGTGAAGGGGGTGCAAAGGCCACACTCTCAAAAAACCATTTTGGATGTGCGCTAGGGATACAAGAATATAGAATAGACTGTGATGAGATGTTTGCTTTGGTTGCCAAAATGACAACAATTAGAACAATGATTGCCATAGCTACACTCTTCAATCTACCCATCTATCAGATGGATGTGAAAAATGCCTTTTTAAATGGATACTTTGATGGGAGTTCTATATGTATAAACTTGATGGTTACATATTGTTATAGATTACCATATCAATCACCACTTCTTTTGAGGAGGAGATGTCTATGTAGTGTTCGTCAAGCTTCTCAAAAACAACCTTAAGTTCTCTCAGACTCTCTAGAAAACCTTTTGGATAGAAGACTAGTTGTGGAAGGTTGATTGTAGAAGATGTATTGCCTAGCTCATTCCTATTTTAGTTGCTTGTTAGTAGCACTAAAAACTCAAAATCTATTGTGGTTCTTGAGTTCTACTCAAAGAAGAAGTTTGTGTTGCTTCTCTGGTGCCATGATAGATTCTCCCCTGTCCTCTCAGCCATGATGGGTCTATTTTTCTCCTCCTCAATGTTTTGCCAAGTTTTGGCTAAGGTCGTGGTTGATCTACACGTAAAATCTTGCTTTGCAATCTCGAAGGGGGGCTCTTTTTGGCAAATCTTCCCCTTATTTATTGGGCCGTCATGGCTCAATTGTATTTTTCATTAGCAAGATTTTGTTTTTTTTAAAGCTCGAGAAGTCCTTCTATCTTTCTTGAGGACTGCATAATGTTTGGGTGTTAATGGCCAAGACCAGTATGGCAAGTTGTTTTACATATGGCATACTATTACCATCTCTCTTAACAATCAAGAGCTATTTTTGCCACATCTTCATGGAAGTTAATTGATCCAGAGAGTGCATTTTCAAGCTCATAGCTTCACGTTGCCTCATAGACTCACCCATATTTTGGAGATGTCTCAATAGCAAATCATTTTATGGGATTTTGGAGGGGTCACTTTCATAGTGACACATTAATTGTTTCCATTTTACATTTGTACCCTCATTTTTTACAGCATTTTTATGCAACATGCATATGCATAATTCCCAAATTTTTTGTAAAGAAGTAAACATTGCCATCTCACAATAAATGACATGGTAAGACTCTCCTTTCCTCTTGTGTGGAGAAATCGTTTGTGTATGTTTGTGGATACCAAGCATCTCCATGCATACATTAGTGTGAGGATGATCAAGGTATAACACATATCAAGTTTTTAGGTCAAACAATTTTACAAAGTCACATTTATCAACATGCTTGAGGGGGGTCACTCAGAAAACATGTAACATAGCATGTTTTAAAAAAAAAACATAGCACGTTAGTGCATAGAGTAAGGCTAATGAAAAATTACCTTCGATTCTAGTTGAGTGGTCTTCCATCTTCCATCTCTCCTCTCCCGTGTGAGCTTTCTCTCCATTGTGCACTTTTGATTCATGAGCATATGTATTTAGCAGTAGGTGTTAAACGGTAGTGACATCTCCTCCCGAGAAGAGGTTCTGAGCTATGGTTCCCCGATGTAGGTAGGAGTGCAGGGGTGTGCATCTCTATCTCGTAGGTGGTGGTTGTAGATGTTTATGATCAAGATGAGCTCATCACAAGGAGAGCACTTTGGATGGGTTTACAATTGGGTGACTCCAGAATCAGTATCTTGAATGTGTATGCCCTTGCTTATAGATAGTAGCGCTCCGGAAGTTTTAGAGGAGGCTAACTAAGAGCCTCCTTGATGTGGATTCTTTGGATTGTCAGAGGTGACTTCAACAATTACAGGGATTTACTAGCAACCCGAGACCCCACTCAAGGGAGGCTAGCTATTACATCTAGAGCATTCGTGTCGAGGACTCCCTTAAAAAGGGGTTCGCATTCCAGATGCTAGGTATAGTAGGCTATTATAAGGATTTGCCAGTAGCCTGAGATTACACTCGAGGGAGGTTGGGTCTTGTGGTCAGCGAATATGATTCAAAGGAGTAAGGAGATTTAGTCTCAGGCTTCCACTGGTGGCACCTCCTTTAGGAGTGCATGAGAGCATTAAGATGAGACTTGGCTTCCATAGAGCATTGTTAGATATCAATGCTCCACTCTCATGTAACTACGCGGGAACCAGCTAACTTTACTTGTAAGCCCCCCATATGAGGAGAAGGCATTTGAGTAGCTAGGTTATCCGGTAGGTCCTGGTTTGGACACCAGATGGGGGCCATGTGTGACTTCATCGCTGGACGGCTTCAGATAGAGTTGGCACACTGCCAACTAGGCTACATGCAAGTGTGGGAAGGCATCCCATGATTGACTGCACTGAGGGTAGATGGAGCATTTCCCGGGGCAGCCCACTCTCAGGTTGCGAGGCCCGCCGTTTGGAGCCCCAGATGGATCCCGGATGGCTTTGGGCCGTAAACGGAGACGGTAGGCGAGTTGCTCTATTCTGTGCCACGGTTCTAACGTGTGGTTGGTGGCCTATTTCGGGACTGACCTCCAGTCGGCCGTTTTGGGCCGATTGGGTTGGTCTCCCAATTGGGTCTAACCGACTACAACTGGTGGCTATATAAGAGCAAGCTCGTGAAGCCCATAATCATCACTAGCTACAGCAACCTTGATTCCTTAGCATCCAGCCTCCGTCCTCTACTGTTTCCAGCACGCCATCGAAGCTTCTCACACAGGAGCGCACGGCTGGGAGGCAGCGCCATCTATTGTATCAGTTTTACAGTAATCAAATTTTTGATTCTCCATACTATCTGCTTCTCTCTCTTGCATACGAGATCCTGTTATCTGTTGAGCACAGACGTTGTATT
The DNA here is from genome assembly GCF_047967505.1 of Dipteris shenzhenensis. Classification (NCBI taxonomy): domain Eukaryota; kingdom Viridiplantae; phylum Streptophyta; class Polypodiopsida; order Gleicheniales; family Dipteridaceae; genus Dipteris; species Dipteris shenzhenensis. The sequence goes on along the minus strand of NC_141620.1, from coordinate 45,210,437 downwards.
GTTTTCTTACAAGCATCTCAGGGAGCATGAATCAAGTTCTCAATGGCTTGCGGATTGGTACAAGCGTGTGCTCTATGACGTAGAGATCCATCGAGCATAGTTCTCTTATCACTCTCCCTAGGCATAATGGGTACAAAAGGGTGATAGGAGGACCAGACAATTTATAGAGCAATGGGTCTCGATCAATAGAGATGTAGTTGCAGAGATTGAGAGATGAGAGTGGTCAGATGCACTCGAACTCCCAAGAGATGACCACAAACTTCTATTAGTGTTTGTTCCAGTCTGAGGGGGAGTCTCTTCAGGCTCAAGAAGCCCGAGAGGTGGGGGAGCCTTTCACCGATGAGGAGCTATAAGTGCCGTGAAGAAGATGGACTGACCATGTCCTTCTTTAGGTGCTTGTGGGAGCGCATCCACACCTCGATTCATTTGGCCGTTTTGGAGATTGTTGACTTAGGTTCTTTTCAGACACTAGCACAAAAGATTTGTGTCCGGCACCCACTCCATGGCCAACTCTATTTGCAACATGATTGGCCCATTCGATTTCCTGCTCTCCAACGACAACAATCAGACGACCACCGAGTAGGCGGGTGGTGTGGGTATTTAGGTGGAAGAAACGTGGAAGGAGACTTTTGCAAGGTGGCGAGACAAGGAGGAATTCCAAAATATCTAAAACACTTCTTCCTCATAGGATTCCTGTTCTTTCATCTTGTATGCTTCCATGTAGAGAGCAAATTAGTACAGAAGCTACGTGCAACTTTTTGATACTGCCGAAACCCTAATTTCCTCCATAGCTATGTCGTTCGCCTCCCCCTTGGACTCCATCTTCGTGCCCTCCGACCTCCCCTTGCCATCCTCCTCCCTCCCCAAATTCCACCACTTTGCCTTCCCTCGCCCTCCCCTCCCTCCCCTCTCCCTCTCCAGACTCCCCAGATTTTCCTGCTCCGCTTCTTCCGGCTCCTACCATCGCGGCGACGACCCTGGCTTCAGCCCCGGCGACGACCACGAGCCCGACGTTGACCGCGCCTTGCATTTGGACGGCAGCATCCCTCCCACTTCCGATGGCTTCCTTAAACAGGTCTCGTCCCGCGCTTACGACATGCGGCGGCAGTTCGAGCAGAGCATTGACACCAGCAGTTACGATGGTTTGTCTCGGATCCCTCACGATAGGCTCAGCATAGAAAGTCATAGGTGTGCAGGTGCTTTCGATCGTTGAATTGGTGAGAGACGGACATTGTGAGCGTCATTGTTAGCCAAACTATATCTTTACCGCTGTTCCTCGTCAATCCCTCGATCTTGGGTATGTTTTCCATCGTCAGCAATCTAAGTGTAAAGGCACGCATAGAGTTTAGTGCGATTTAACATCTGACTAATATATTTCACTCGTCAATATTAATGGGCATCCGGACTGGCAAGTCTTGTGCTGCTGGTGCTACCCTCTTTAGATCTGAGCGTCATTCTGGAAGATTGGCACAAGTGTTACTTTGAAGACGAAACACCTGACAGTTTGGTCGTGCTTCTTACATAATTGGCATACACAAGAATGCGACTCCATGAGGGGGGGCAGAATACTGAGTGTTACAGCCAGATGTTGGTTTCTTTCGATTGATTGCTTTATGCAAGAGACGGGATCTAATACGGCTTGTTCAAGGAAAAAAAAAGTTCTTAATGATAACAAGCCCTCCGTATAGGTTATAAATTAATTGCATAAATAATAAATTAAGACATTGAGTGAGCAAGTCCGAGACACAGGAGGGGTGAATAGAAAGAGGGAGTCTGGCTTGTAAAAGCGGCGAGGTATTTCAGCCACTTAGAAGATAATTTCAGAAACACAAAGAGAACACAGGACCAAGAACGAGGAGCTAGATTGCTCTTGATCCCAATCGGCCCCCAACTTTGGCGCCCCTTTTGGTATATGTTTATTTCTTTATTCAGTAGGCTAAATTACAGCAAGGCTAAATGCCCTCGCACCTGTCCAAACACAGCCCAATGGAACCTCAACACTGGCAAGCACAAACAGCCTGCTACTACTGAGCCAATTCTGGCTCAAAAAGGCATCCAAATCCAGTGCATAATCCATGGCCAACGGTTCCAAAAGTACTAGCAGCCCATCTTAGCCACACAGCTCTCAGAGGCTGTCACCAGTGCCAAACCTTTGCTCCCATTCTGGGGATAGAGCTGACAGAGAAAAGAAGGCGACTCCATGCACATTGTCTGATAGATAATAATGGAAGCAACTCTCTGCTGTCCAGAGCTGGCATGTGACACCAGACCCAACAGTTTGCCCTAGATGAAAATGAATCAATGTGGAAGTTCCTTGCAGGCATGCGAGTCAATCTGGTTGCTCTGGTTGAAGGCGAATTCACCTGGCAGATCCCCAATTAAAGGCGGTTCAGTTCTGGAGGCTCCTGGCAAAGGCAATTCCTTCTGGAGGCTCCCTGGCTGTAGGTAATTTCTTCTAGAGGCTCTAGGCGAATTAGTTTTGGAGCTTCTGGCAGTAGGCAATTTCTTTTGGAGGCTCCCTGGTTGTAGGCGAATCCTTTTGGAGGTCCCTGGCTGTAGGCGAATCCTTTTGGAGGGTCCCTGGCTGTAGGTGAATCAGTTTTGGAGCTTCTGGGAGCCCTGCCATCTCAGTCAAAAATCAGCAAGGTGATAGCCTTGGTCCAGAAACCTGCCTCAAAGCAAATTTCACCTTCTTGTTTGCTCCCAAGCCAGCTTGCCAAACTTGGCCCATAGAGCTATTTTCAGCAATGGGATTTTTACCCCTCTTGTCCTTTAGTTCCTTGCATAGTTTTTTCCATACCTGACCATACGCAAACGTCATATGGGTATGGAAGTATGATTGGAGTGTGGTTCAGCCCCGGGGCTGAATCATACGTGCCCCTAATTTTACCCCAAAAAAATCAGAAAAATATAGAATGTACACATTTACTTGAGAGAGAACTACAAAACTTTCAACTTCAAACTTCAAACTTTTATTGATTTTAAAGTCATGAAGAGTCCAGCCTCCAGGAACTGGATTTTGTCATCTGATACATAGTGATGGACACCAAAACATCATGATCAATCATCAAAGGTAGCAGGTAGTAGATACTACTAACTAGAAAAGTGAAAGAATCCTGGGACTTGTAGGCTGCAGGTACTACATCAAAGGCAAGCTGGAAAACATCATATAACAAACTGAAAAGGTTGCCAGCCTGGGTCCTGCAAGCTGCCACAGGCTACAGCCAAGAAACAAAACTGAAATGCATCACAAAGCCTCAAGGTGCATCCTCATCCTCATCAGCATCAGTGCCCTCCTCCTCCTCCTCCTCTTCCTCCTCCTCCTCATTCTCATCAGCGTCAATCTCATCTGCCTCACCATGGGACTCCAAAATATTGGAGTCGCTTGAAGCTGCAGCAACATTCATCCTCCCTGTAACAAGAGGGGCTGGTCCGGCTGGAATCTCCTCTTCTCCCTCTGTAATCTCTTGCAAAGCAAGCAGCCTTTCATCATCCTTCTCCTTGTTGATCATTTCCAAGGTCACTTCTATCTTCTCAAATCCCCTCTCCTTGATTTTGGAGATCAGTCGCAAATTAGTATGGATGTATCCTAATTGTTATGTATTCTTTGGAAGAAGCCTATTCCTTCTTTTGGTATGTGTAAGAGAGAATTTCCTCTCACAAGGAGAAGCACATGTCCCCTGCGAGAGCACTCGAATAGCCAACTGTTGCAAATTTGGAGTGTGAGTCCCAAATGTCTCCCACCACTTCACCCCTTGGTGCATCCTCTTATCATCCTTCGCAATTGCCCAAGCAAATGTGCCTAACATGGACTTGTAAACATCAAACTCATCAAATAAGATGCCGTGCCTCTCAACATCATACTTCGTGTACCGCTCAATGACATCCATCCACCCATCATGCACCTCCTTATCACCATCTGGATCTCTCTCTCTCCAAATAGGATGGAGAACAAAAGCAGCTGCATGTAAAGGAGAGTGCATCATATCCCACCTATTAACACACAAGGCTCTGACATCAGCCAACTTAGAGGAGTCTATGCCATCTGTAGTCTGTATCTTCTCCACCATTCGACCAGTGAGCTCATATACACGTCCCACGGTAGCCCCTTACCTATCAGCGAAACGGAGGATCTTCAGAATAGGTGCACATATCTTCACTATGACTTTTGCTTCTTGCCAGAACGAAGCGCCCAATACAATGGAAGACACCTGTTGTGCTTTCACAGTGCGTGATACTTTCTTCCTGCAGTACTCATCACTCACAACCATACGACGCAATCCATTGTAGACTCTCTCATCCAACAAGTTTGCTAACACAATAAACATGTAAGCAAACCGAGTCTGTGCAGGTTTTACTAATTCCTTGTTGTTGAAAGTTCTATATAATGCTAACACAGTGTGCTTCCGAGTAACAAATGTGACAATCATGTTGACATGTGTTAATGCCAAGCATGTTGCCGAATGTCCTCAAACAAGAGGTCAAGGCAATGGCATGTGCATCTAGTATAGAAAATATGAGGCCACTCCTCCTCTATCAAATCTCTTGCTCGCACGCAGTCAGATGCATTATCCATGCACACCTGCATCACATTATCTGGCCCAACATCAAGAATGGCATCTTTTAATATCCCAAAAATGTATTCCTTTGATTTGTACTGCCCACTAGTATCCACAGACTTCAAGAAGACAGATCCAAAAATGCATGAGACCATAATATTAATGTGAGGCCTACGCCGAGTGTCAGACCAGCCATCACGCACTATGCTGCATCCATACTTTTTCCATTTCTCCTGAAACTGCAGCAACTCTTGATCTATGCATGCCACTTCATTTTTCAGCTCCGAAGTGCGCAAGGATTTGTAAGATGAAGGCTTAAAGCTAGGCCCAACTTGGCGAATTGCACGGACCATTTCCAAAAAATATGGACTCCTCACCTTCCAATAAGAAATGTCCTTTGTAAAGAAAAAGCGCCGAAGAGCAATGTGGGCATCCTTCCGTGCCTAGGACTCCCATGCCTTGGCCCAGGCTCCCTTTAACACCTTTTGTTTCTTATTTTTTGGTTCATGTGTAGATGCACTTGCACTTGCAGCACCACTCTTCCAGGCATCTCCCAAATCAGCCACATCTACATCAAGCTCTTTTGCAAATTTATTTTTACCTGCCTTTGCTTGCAACCTTCTACAAGTGTCGTTCTCATTTTCAGGGGGGGCAAGGGTCAACTCCAAGGCTTGTTAGCCTTGGGGTTGACCCTTGCCTTTGCTTGCAACCTTCTACAAGTGTCTTTCTCATGTTAGCCTTGGGGTTGACCCTTGCCTTTGCTTGCAACCTTCTACAAGTGTCTTTCTCATTTTCAGGGGGGGCAAGGGTCAACCCCAAGGCTTGTCAGCCCAAGAAAGTGTGCTCTTATGCGGGTAGGTCCTCCATCCCATTTGTGAGGGTAGTACTTGCATTTGCAAGTAAACTACCCCTTTCCTAAAGGCTTCAGTGTCTCCACAAATTCCCATTCTTCTCCTTTTTTCTTCCGAGAGAGAGAGAGAGAGAGAGAGAGAGAGAGAGAGAGAGAGAGAGAGATGAGAATGTGGATTTTAGAATGAGAAGAAACTTCAAGACCCAAGATTTAACAGATAACATGGAAGAGATAAGAGGGAGTCAGTGGTCACCTCGGTCCTTCTTCAATCGAATCCTGAAGGCTAAGAGTCACAAGAGCTTAGAGAATCTTCTCTTGTTGAAGGTGAGGACCCAGGTAGCTGAGATTCGAGAGCTCAAGGTGGAGTCTGGAGTCTGGACAGTGGAAGGCTGCAGCCTGCGACAAGTTTCAATAGTTGGAACTTGGAGGGCTGGTTGTATGGCAAGCTACATGATCTTGGTACGGCTAGTTGTACGGCTGGCAGCTTGGCTGTATGGAAATTGTACGGTTGGGCTCAAGGGCCAAGGGCCAAGGGTGGAGCTTGGAGAACTGCGTCTGCTGCAAATTAGAGACGAATGACCATACGGGCGGGCGTCCAAGGCCTGTAAGTATATTTTTTTGCCCAAAAAAAAAAAGTGTACGCGTACGGAATAGACGTACGGTACGGATGATTGTACATGTATGGTTCCAACTATGGTTCCTTGCATAGTAGGCCCATACACTAGATTAGCCCTTTTTTCAATTCTAATCAATGAGAGGGCAAAAGTATTCACAGGTCTAGGAAATTCACGTCCCCTTGACATACCCCCTTTCTTGAAACCTGGCAAAATGTCCTTGTTTTGCACTCAAGAACTGCTATACATGAATAAAAGAAACAATAACACTGGCATAGAGTGCCATCACAAAAGCATGTACTGTACAAATAGCATTGCAGAACGAGCAATGCAAAACCAACATTGTAGAACGAGCAATGAATAACCAATATTGTAGAATGAGCAACACATAACTAACATTGCAGAACGAACAATGCATAACCAGCGGTGCATATATGATTCAGTAGAGCTCGATATACAAACCATATACCGATGCAAAGCAACAGTGACTAGTACATTGATCATAGGAGTTCCATGGTAGATATACCATCAACAAGCGGTATCTTGGGTGAGACATGAAGTTTCACCAAGTGATTTCTCTATAACTGAGCCTGTCTGTACGGAGGGAGTGGAGGTGCTACCCCCTCTTGAGTATTAGGCAATGCTTTAGATCTGTGCTCTGCTGAGCTTGAAAGAGCCACAACTGGCTGGTTCAAGCTGAAAAGCTTGTAGGTAGAGGTACAACAACTGAGGTGAATCTGCCAACTCATCCTCCTCCATCCCCTTCGCATTCAATGTGAAAATTACGACAAATAACCATGGGAAACTCTACCTTGGATTTTTCTTTCACTATGTGTCAATATTTGTTTTGGAATCAAGATCTCATCCAGTTCCTCTACCTTTGGCTGTTTCTCATAAGGCATATCTTCGCATGAAATGGCTTCGGGAGACTCACATAAAGGTGTTGTGAATTTTCCAATGATCGGATAGCTTCAGCCTGTAAGCCACATCATTGATCCTCTGCAAGACCTGAAAGGGTCCATAATATCTCGTACTGAGCTTGGCATACACCTTGGTCTGACCCTTACGAGTTCTCAGCCTTGCTTTCTAGAAAGGCAAAATAACCAATCACCCGGCAAATACCAATTCAAGGCCGTGCTTATCTATGGCTTCCTTTTGCTTTACTGAGTCCTCTGGAGAGCTAATTTGATCTTCTTATATGCCTCATCCAAATTCTCGAGATACGTGTCCATCTCAAAGATTTTATTATCGTATGAAAAATGGGTGAGACTTTCCTCTCGCCTTCCATAATTTCAAATGGAGCCTTACGTGTGGAAGTATGCACTGTATTGTTATAAGCAAATTCTACCAGTGGCAAATATTACTCCCATTTTTCTTTATGATCTGAGACATAACATAACATTTCAAAAGTTCAAGGACAGTGGAATTTGCTTCTTCAGGCTGCTTATCTTTCTGGGGATGAAAAGAAGATGAAGATTTCAGCGCTTGGCACATGCACTATCTGGAAATGGAACATACACAAGAAATTTTTCCAACGCTTATGTTTCTCTGATAACTTTTGCTGAGTGAGAAAGTATCCTGAACTTGTCTAGACATAAAAATTAGCACCAAGCAAATAGTGCTTCCAAGTAGAAAGAGGCTATTGCCTGGTATTATATCAATGGCATGATCCTTAGGCCTTTCTGGTGGAAGTTCTCTTGGCAGAGTCTTAGAAAAACAATCTTGAAGAAAATCAGCTCGCTCTTTATGTAGCCCAGAAAGATGAGAGGGAGTATCTTTTGGCTGTATTGCTTTTGCAAAAACCAAATACACGGAATTATGCTTTTTCATTATAGAAGAAATAGCCAAAGTGGATACAATAGGGATTGACTCTCCCTTTAGTATTACATCCAATTCATGAGTCTTGCCGGTGTGTGTCAAAGTAATCTTCCTATTAAACGTGTCTACACTAACAGCCCGAACACTGTGGCACCACGGCATACCCAACAATACATCACAATTATCTAGAGGCATGATATACAAATTTTCAGTATCTGTATAGCTCTAAACGTGTAACCAAAGCTTCCAATGATGGGAGTGATTGGTACACTGAAGCCTCTGAAGCTCTGTTGCAGAGCTGTCTTTGATATCATTGTAGAACTGATTGAGTGATTAAGCGTGTTGGAAGATCACCTCCCCATGGGGGAGGTGAACCTAGGTTCTGAGAGAAGGCCACATGGGCAGCACTATGGCTGCCATGGGGGCAAAGATCGGAGAAAGAAAAGAGGAATACCTGAAGCTTTAGAGGTTGCCTCAGATGGCAAGACTATGCAGGATGGATGGCGAGGCCAACGGCCCCCTAGATCTACGCTTGGCAAGAGGCGACACATTGCCGAGAGGCTCTAGGCAACAGATGACAGCATGGTGAGGGCTATGGGCAAGATCTTGGTCTGCAAACAGGCCTGGGAAGCAGGCCGTACATAGGAGCACCTATCAGGCGGGGGCATCGGGCAGGCCTGCAATAGGCTCCGACTGTGACAAGGCAGCAACCCAAAAGGGCCTGGCACATGTTGGGGTAAAGGCACATTGCCACCCTTTTGTTAAAGATATGACACCTATGACTGTCTTAAGACAGTCATAGGGTGAAAGCCTAATCCTAATAAAACCTATGAGTTTGTGGTGTGGCTCCAACACTTCACACCCACACCTTTGTGTCTCCCCCTCTCTCTCTCTCTCCTTGGTTCCACTCCCTCTCTCATTCCCTCTCAACTGGTATCAGAGCCTTCACCTCTCCCTCTCCACTCCTGTCTACCCCTCCCTCTCCCCTCGGGCCTCGTGCCCTCAGCAGCGGCAGCAGCGAGCTCGGCAGCGAGCAGCGCGCGCGGGTAGAGCAGGGCAGCGGGCAGGCAGCGCGCGCGGGCAGAGCAGGGCAGCGCGCAGGCGACGCGGGGCAGCTCGCACACGCAGCAGCAGCTAGCTGCTGCTAGCTGCGCACCGCACAGCACAGGTTGCTACAGCCTTTTCGTACGGTCAGGTACGGTCGTCCGTACCGACTGTACGGACGCCGTACAGGCGGTCGTACTGTACGTACGCCGTTGTACGGTCGTTGCGTCAGGGAGGTACAGTTCGGATTTTTTGTTTTGGGATTTGTACCCTGCGCAGGTACAGCAGGTACAGCAAGCATTTTTTTTTTTGGGGGAAGAAGAAAAAGAGAGAGCACTCTGCTCTTCATTCCCGGTTGTTCAGTTCTCAAAATTGTGTGTTGAAGGTACAGCAAGTACCCTCGTGTCCCTTGTGCTTGAGGTGACTAGTGCCACAGTGTGTGGTGGTTGCACAGTTATCTTGTTTCGGGAAGGTCAAATGCCTTGATTTTGCAGAGGGCTTTTATGCTTTTGCTGAGTGCAAATCTCAGCTTTTGGGTGACAATTTCAAAGGGCTTTTGCCTGGCAGTTTATGCAGTGTATGCTTTGAGGCAGTGTGGAGCGAGAATGCTCACATTGGTCTTGTTTCCGCAGTGTATTCAGTGACATTTCTTGCAGGTCACATTCTGTGTACGACACCTTGAAAAATCTCAGTTGAGCCACGCTTGGCCAGGGCGCATCGAGTTTACTCGGTCCCTAACTGTCCATCGTTGACAGTGCTCAAAAGATTTTCTCTTCAGTGTTTGTACGTTGGGATCTGTGTTGTTACTGTGTACACAGGGCCGTTTATGCATCACATTGTCAGGTGAAAGTACCAGGAGAGCGCTGTATTTTGTATGCTACCTCAGTGTTGAGGTGTTTTTCACTTGGTACAGGTGTCAAATCAAGGGGCTTTTGCCCAGATTTTGCTTGTGAGCACTTGAGTTACTGTTTGAGACCTTCAGATGCCTTTTATCCCCTTGGCAGAAGGGTGATTGCTTGGGATTTGTCCCATTCTTTGTTGCAGGTTTGTGACAGGCTGAAGTGCTTGGAGCCTCTTTTCAGTGAACAAAACAGTGTATGACAAGTGGTTTATGCATATAAAATCAGTGCAATACCTCATCTGAGGTGGGAGAAGTGTCCAGGACAGCAGTGTTTTGTGCTTCGTCAGCTGATGATGCACTGATAAAGCACTTGTGGAACAGCTGCAGCATTCTGAAGTTACTGTTTTATGCCTATTTGAGCACGGTACAGTGTGTCAGAAAGTACAGTGACTGGAGGGAAATTTTCTGTTTTGCTGCAGATTTTGTTTTGACAGTAAAAACAGCACTATTGTGAGTGCTCCTGGCTCTTGATAGAGCAGGTTTTTCTGAGAAATCAGAATTTTATTTAGTCATTTTTGACTTACAGGGAGTCAGGTACTTTCCTTATCTGATATGGCATCAGGGAGAAGTGAATCTTCAATTCTGAACATAAAGAAATTGGAAGGGGCACACAATTATGCATTATGGGCAGAACAATGTTTGAATGTACTTCTGCTAAAGAAGATATCTAAGCCCATAAGGGTGAAGGGTGTCAAGCCATCTGGGATGTCAGATGATGAGTGGGAGGAGCTTGATTTGTCCGCTAGGGCTGCTATCATGCTTACTCTCAGTGATTCTCTTGTGTTCAATGTTCAGGCTGAAAAGACCTCTTATGGCCTATGGCAGAGGCTAGAAGAGTTGTATGCCCAAAAGAGTTCAGCCAGTAAGGTTTATTGGTTGAAGAAGCTTGTTGATCTTCGCATGAAGGAAGGTACAGCTATGACCTCACACTTGAGTGAGTTCAATGCCATCTTTACACAGCTTATTGCACAGGGATTGAACCTTGATGAGGAGTTCAAGGCTACTTTCTTGTTGTGTACCCTCCCTGAGAGTTGGGACACTTTCAAGACCACCCTGTCTAATTCAAATGTCACTCTTATGTATGCTGATGTGGAGAGCTCTCTCCTTATGGAGGAGATGAGCAGGAAGAATAATGCGGGCAGCAAGTCTTCAAATGCTTTGCAGGTACAGGAAAGAGGCAGGACTCAGCAGAAGGGGAGATCTGCTGGAAAGTCCAAATCCCGCAGTCAGTCCCGTGGCAAAAAGGATATTGAATGCTTTTACTGTGGCAAGAAGGGACATGTGAAGTCTAAGTGCTTCAAGTTTATACGGGATCAGAAAGCCAAGAAGGCTGAGACAAAGGATGCAGGCAGTGGAAGCAAAGGCAAAGGCAAGGCCAAGGCAGATGACTTGGATGCAGTGAATGTTGCAGCAGAAGACAGTGAAAGTGACAGACATGATGTTTTATGCTCTTCTGCTGTAATTGCACATACATTGGTTATTGATGGCCATGACATGCACACCTGGCTCTTGGATTCAGGTGCTTCTTTTCATGTTACTCCTCATAGGGAGTGGTTTACTTCCTACACAGGTACTCATGGAGTTGTTCACCTTGGGAACAACTATGCATGTCAGATTGCAGGGATTGGCAGTATACAGATAGTATTCCCTGATGGACGCACATTTATGCTTGATGGTGTTCGCCATGTGCCGCAAATCAAGAAAAATATGATTAGCACTTGCTTGTTGGATGACAGTGGTTACCACACCATATTTGGGGATTCCAAATGGGTGATTACTGATGGCCAGGTTGTAGTGGCTGAGGGTTATAAGAGTGATACCTTGTACCCTCTTTATGTTTCTAGTGTAGGTAATCATGTTGTTGCCATAACCGAGCTGCCAAAGGTTTCATTGTGGCATAGCCGGTTGGGACACATGTCCGTTAAAGGAATGCAAGAACTGTCATGTTTGGGTTATCTGCGGTCTCTTTCATTTTCAGATTTGCCTACTTGTGATCATTGCATATTTGGCAAGCATTCTATGACTCCTCATAAGAGGAGAACTCCCCAAAATAGAGCACCGCTTGATCTAGTACACTGATTTGTGTGAGATGCCACAGCTATCACTAGGGGGTGCAAAGTATTTCATTACTTTTATTGATGATGCCACACGCAAAGTGTGGGTCTATTTCTTGAAGCATAAAAGCGATGCCTTAGATGCTTTCAAGAAGTTTGTCGCTCAGGTTGAGAATCGGACAGGTCGCAGGCTGAAATGCCTCAGATCCGATAATGGGGGTGAGTATGTGTCACATGCTTTTGTACAGTTTTGCGAAGCTAAGGGCTTTAAGCAGGAACTCACAGCCCCTCATAATGCATCTCAAAATGGTGTGAGTGAGCGGATGAATCGAACTATTCAGGAGAAGGTTCGATGTATGTTGTCTTATGCTGCATTGCCCCATGGCTTTTGGGCAGAAGCCGTGCAAACAGCAGTTCACATAATTAACAGGTCGCCGAACAAGGCTTTGGAGTTGAAAGTGCCAGAGGAGGTGTGGTCTGGCAAGCCACCTTCATATAAGCACTTACGTGTGTTTGGCTGCGAGTGCTTTGCTCATATACGCAAAGAACTGCATACCAAACTGGAGCCAAAGTCTTCCAGATGCATCTTTATGGGTTATGGTGACGAAGGTGAAATGGGGTACAGGTTATGGGATCCCGTCAATCGGAAGATTATACGCAGCAATGATGTCATCTTTAAAGAGGATAGTGTACACAAAGAACCCGTGCAACCTGTGGAATACAGGAGGGTTGTTTATGATGATGTCGGACAGCAAAGAATGCCCATTAATATGCAGCAGCAGGCTGCTGTAGATAACCCTGTTCAAGAGGGTATACAGGCTGAAAATCAGCCAGACAATTTTGCCAATGATGCACCACTGGATATGCCAGCAAATGGGGCTGTAGAACAGCCAAATATGGTGGTACAGCCACCCGTCATGCATGACGAACAGGCTAGACAGCAGCCTAATCCGGAACATTTTGTTAGGAGGAGCACCCGTGTACAACGGCCTCCTGACAGGTTTGTTCCAGGAGCCAATAATGTGGCTGATTGACAGATTGTGGTGAGCCTTCCAGCTTCAAGGAAGCTATGGGAAGAACAGAGAAAAGGAAGTGGGAGAAAGCCATGCAGTCAGAAATGGACTCCCTACTTCAAAATGATACATGGGACTTGGTGCAGCTATCTGCAGGCAGAAAGGTTTTGCCATGCAAGTGGGTTTACAAAGTCAAAGTGGATTCAAATGCTTTACCGAGGTATAAGGCCAGATTGGGTGCCAAGGGATTTAAGCAGGAGAAGGGCATTGACTTTGATGAGATCTTTTCCCCTGTAGTCAAGATGACTACTTTGAGAGCAGTGTTAGCTCTTGTTGCTCATGAGGACATGGATTTATGTCAGATGGATGTGAAGACTGCTTTTCTTCACGGAGATCTCCATGATGAGATCTATATGAGTCAGCCAGAGGGATATGCTGTTAAAGGGAAAGAGCAGCTTGTGTGTAAGCTCAAGAGGAGCTTGTATGGACTCAAGCAGGCGCCAAGAGAATGGTACAAGAAGTTTGATGCCTTCATGCAGTCCCAAGGGTATCATAGGTGTGAGACCGATCATTGCTTGTACACCAAACGGGCAAAGGATGGCAGTTTGATGCTACTCATTCTATATGTGGATGACATGCTGATTGCCAGTAAATCTCAGCAAGAGATTAGTGCTTTGAAGAAACAACTGCATAAGTCTTTTGACATGAAAGACTTGGGTGATGCAAACCATATTCTTGGCATGCGGATTATTCGTGACAGGTCCAAGGGACTTTTGTTTCTGTCACAGAAGGAGTACATTGACAAAGTACTGGTTTAAAATGGAGGGGGGGAAGTCTATTAGTACCCCGTTGCCTCCACATTTAAAACTCAGCAGTAAGGACAGCCCCAGATCAGATGATGATAAGGCTGAAATGGCCAAGGTTCCGTATGCATCTGTAGTTGGTTCTTTGATGTATGCCATGGTTGCCACTCGTCCGGATATTGCTTTTGCGGTGGGAGTCATCAGCAGGTATATGGCAAATCCAGGCAAGCGGCACTGGGAAGTAGTGAAAGGTGTCTTGAGGTATCTCAAGGGTACCAAAGACTTGTGCATATGCTATGGTAGGCAGGATGTATTGGTGCATGGTTTTACAGATTCAGACTATGCAGGGAATGCAGATAACCGGAAGTCTACTACCGGTTATATTTTCACATTTGCAGGAGGTGCTATATCATGGGTGTCTCGGTTGCAGAAATGCGTTGCACTGTCAACCACTGAAGCTGAATATGTTGCAGCCACTGAGGCTTGCAAGGAAGCAATATGGCTTACTCGGCTGGTGGGAGATTTGGGCATTACAGGAGATATGCCAGTTTTGCATTGTGATAGTCAGAGTGCTATCATGTTAGCAAAGAATCCGGTCTTTCATCAAAAGACCAAGCACATAGATGTGAAATACCATTTCATCAGGGAGGTACTGGAAGACAAGCGACTTGAGCTTGTGAAGGTGCATACTGATGATAATCCTGCAGATTTGCTCACTAAGAGCTTGCCTACAGAGCGGTTTGCACATTGCCGCCACATCATGGGATTAGGATGAGACCATTCTTATTTTATGGTCTTGTATACAGTAACTGTATATTGCTGTAATTTTTATTCTTTTCTCCCCTTTAGGTACATTGGCCTTTAGGTGGGAGGTTGTTGGGGTAAAGGCACATTGCCACCCTTTTGTTAAAGATATGACACCTATGACTGTCTTAAGACAGTCATAGGGTGAAAGCCTAATCCTAATAAAACCTATGAGTTTGTGGTGTGGCTCAACACTTCACACCCACACCTTTGTGTCTCCCCCTCTCTCTCTCTCTCCTTGGTTCCACTCCCTCTCTCATTCCCTCTCAGCACATGCCCTTATACAGGGCTGGTTGGACCAGCCAACCAAGTTGGCCACCAAGTCAGTTGGCCCATTAGGGCTGACTGGTACGGCATTTTGGCAGCCCCTTGGGGGCCTATAAAAGGAGGGCCTTTGTGCCCTCATATGTCATCACGTGGAGCAGTTAGAAGTCAGTAGATTGGAGTAGCAGGAAAGACCTACCTTGGGCCTATCTTCTGGAGGTGAAGGAGGTACATCATAGACTGTAGACAAAGCTGAGAAAGGGCTGCCCACTTAGGCTGGCTTCCGGACAGCAAGGTGGAAGGGATCTGGATAGAGAGTCTACTACGCTCGAGGTGGAGCATGCGGGCTCTAGTCTAGAGATATCTGGCAGATAGTAGAAGTACCTTGTGGTAAGATTAAAGAACCACGCTCTGGTGGGACTTTGGATCTCTCTCTCTCTCTCTCTTGTTGTGTCCATAGTTTTGGACGGAAATATATTGTTTTGGTAGCTTATATATCTGGCTGGATTATTGCCTATTGATGAGTCTGCACATCTATATGATGCACATTAAGTAAAGAAGTTTGTGATTCCACTCCCCACGCACACTATGTGAGCTCTTGGGCTATTCTATCGATCTTCTGCTGTGCGCACCCTCTGTTGGTCGATTTCTAACAAAGAGGAGATACATTTGCCACAAAAAATTTGTGTCATGTTCTAGGGCTATTATATTTTCTTGCTTCCTTAAATTAGTAGGAGCTTCATATGTTCTTTTGTTTTAGAATTTTTAAATGATAATTTTCATGTATGTTTGTGAAGAGGAAGGAAAAACTGTGACATCATATAACAAGGATGAATAAAGGACCAAAAAATGAGTTCATTGTTGTTGTTTCCTCTTCACAAGGATTGCATAGTTTGAAAGAGTATAGCGTATCCCCTAGATCAGTGTTTGAAATAGAGACTTGAATGTGAGGGCAGTAGAAAAACATAATAATCTTTGGGGAGTTTAGCATTCCTCAATAGTGGTGAGGTTGAACATGCCACATGTGTAGTCGTGCTTTGCTTACAAAATGACTTGCTTTTTAAGGAACTTATTTTGGATCTTGGATTTTATAGTCTTCTTGGTAGAAGTTGATATGTGACCATATTGATTCTTTTTTAATGTTATCAGTACTTGAGTCAAATCCTTGGAGGGAAGATGCGAAACCTGTGTATGTGCTTGCCCAAGAAGAGAATAAGCTTTTGACCATGCGAACAAGGAGGGAACGCAGGTGGTCAACTTTTTAAGAAAATGCACCTATTTTGTTTATTCCAACGCATGGCCAATATTTAATTGACAATGAACGGTTTGATTGACTAGTTCTATTTTCAATGTTGAACAACAACAGTGAGGTTGAGAACGAGTTGAATCTCCTTTTCCCAAAACGAGGCAGTAGAAGAGGAGCAAATGGACTTCCAAGGTCTCCCTCTTTCGAACAATCTTCCAAAAATGTTTCCACGTCAAACAATCGCTTTCGTATGGTAGTAGAGGATGTTCGCGAAGGAGTACTGGTATTGCACTTGCCCTTTCTAGAGCATGTTTCTTATTTGCTAAACTTACTTGTTTAGGTGTTTATGTACAATTGGCTTTTGTTTGTACGAGTTTTTGTGTGTTTTGTGGTTGGATTTTAAATGTATTCTTTGTATGGTGGCTGTGTTTTTCCATAGAAAAGCATTCAATTACATGGTAAGTTAAGAAGTTTTAACACATTTGTCAGTGACAGGTGTTTGAGGACGAAGAAGAAGCAACAAGATATTGCAATCTATTAGATGGGCAAGGCAAGGGTTGCATGGGTGTCGCGGAATTAGATGCTTCTGATGTAAGTTACAACTACACAAATGTCATGTCTTCTATTTTTCGTTTTCAATTTATGAGTTTAGATAGATCCTATAAGCTATATTCTTTTAAAAGTGATAGCCTTGCTAGAAAACCTATAGGTTTGCCTCCTCTCTAGCATTCCTTGCCCTACTACCTCTTTTGCATGATTGAACGAAAGACTATAGATTAGTAGAGCAAAGGTTTACGACAGTCTACCAACCAATAGCTGGGAAGTACTTGTGCTGATCCAAGCCAATCTCTGTAATGACGCTTCCTCTCAGCCTAGACCATCGATAGTATCATCCCAATCCACAAAAAGCTAATGGCTAATGTGTATGCTTTGACACTATAGTTACACATCAATGAGCATGCTAAGTCGACAAGCATGAGGTGATTGGGCTAGGTAAGCTTCTAATGGGATCACTCCAACCTGGATTGTATCTTCACTCTCTCTGAGTACTTATTGAGGAGGCGAGAGCGGAAATAGAAAATATATTGTTACTTCTTGATTTTTGGAGGCCTTCAAGTTGGTCCCTTGTACTCGCCTCATCTCATAACTCATATCCCTAGGCATTGTAGACAAGGTCGATCGTGTGCTTGTGGCTCTATCAAGTGGTGGTGGTACGTCCATGACTAGGCATTGGCTAGTTATGGAGGTCAGTTGGTATAGAGGCCTCGATCCTAACCTTGGGAAGGTTAGGACATATAACACCTTTGGTATATTAAGGATAGTCTTAGGGTGAAGAACTAGGACACCTTAGGCTCACTTGGGTTATCTTGGGATTTGTGTTTCTAAGGGCACGGGGCTTAATGGGATGACCATTGGGGTTGGTGCCCTAAAGATAGCCATTTGTGGGGGGGGGCTGCGTGTTATGGGATACGTAGTCTCACGGGGGTTGCTTGACCTCTAGCTTGGGGCGAGGATCTATGGTGGGTGGTGACGCACTAGCCACACTTTATCACATTCCTTGCTTGCTTTTGGTTATCTCATTGGTAGGCTTACAATGAGAGATCTTGTTAGAGGTTTGTTTCAAAGTTACTTGTCACAAGCTTTGGTGTTTTCTCAAAGCACTGAGGTATGAAATGATCCCTTTTCACATGTGGAACAGATGTATGCTCTTGTAGGTGTCGAGCATGTGATGTTAGCTCCATCTGCAATTGCACTTGATAGTTTGGAAGCCTTTGGTATTGCAGTTTTACTAGTAGATGTACTTTTTAGGGAAAATTCATTGGTTTTGTGGCGACAGAAACATGTACAGATGTGCCTCGAGGATTGGTGAAATGGAGAGCAGGTTGTACGAATCATGGTTAGGCCGAGTTGTGTGTCTAGTGGGCTGTTTTAGGAGCTTCTTGTTGATGGCAAATTGCTATTTATCCTATCACACAGAGGTCATCCGGGGGTACAAAGGACGCTGAATATGGGCAACGGGGCTTTTTTTTTGCCTAAGGTGAAAGCCGACATAGATTTTTATGTTTGACATTACCAACAGTGCCAAGTCAATAAAGCCGAGTGCTTAAGACACGGTGGCTTGTTGCATTCTTTGGAGATCTCAGGTTTTGTGGCCGGATTTATGAATAATGCGATTTGGGTGATTGTTGACCGGCTCTAGATTCATTCCTACTCGAGAGGAAATTTCAGCAACATGACTTACTCATCAGTTTGTTCGTCTTTATGGCTTGCCTTCTATAATTGTAATTGACAGAGATGCTAAGTTTATTGGTCATCTTTGACATGCCGTATTCAAGAAATTGTACTCCGTTAAGCATGAGTACAACTAACCATCTAGAGGCCGAGGGTTAGATTGAACGGGTAAATCAGTAAAAGATATGCTTGTTAGAAATTACCCAACAGAGGGTACGCACAGCGGAAGACTTATAGTAATGCCCATGAGCTCACACAATGTGCGTGTGGGGTGTGGAATCACAAACTTCTTTACTTAATGTGCGTCACATAGATTAGATGTGCAGACTCATCAATAGACAATGAACCTGCCAGATAGAGAAACCACCAAAAATGTATTTCCGTCCAAAACTATGGACACAATACAAAAGATATAGATCTAGAGTCCCACCAATGGTGTGGTCCTCTGATCTTACCACAAGGTCCTTCTCCTATCAGCCAGTTATCTCTAGACTCGAGTCCGCGTGCTCCACCTCGAGCTTCTATAGACTATCCGTCCAGATCCCTTCCACCTTGCTGTCTTTGCACCAGCCTAGGTGGGCAGCTCTCTCAGCTCTTAGTCTGCAGCTCCTTGTGCTCCCTTCACCTCCTGAACATAGGCCCAAGGGAAGCTCCTTTGCTGCTCCTATCTGCTGGCTGTTTTCTGCTGCAAGTGATGAGAAGTGAGGCCTCAAGGACCTCCTTTTATAGGGCCCCAAGGGCTGGCAAAAAGACCGACCAGCCTGCAGGAAACTGGCCGACCAGACTGGCTGACCAGTCTGTGGCTGGTCCAGCCCTATAAGGGCTCACAACCCGGGGCTTTTTGGGCCCACACTTCTAGGGCCTTTGGTTCTCCAATCTAGGCAAGGGCCCAGCCCTATATAACCCTGCCTGGCCAACCTGTGTGGGCTATAAATATGCCCCCCAGGGTCAGTCCCTTGCAGCCCTCCTTGCTGCTGCTTCTGGACACCTGGGTGCCCACTCTCCAGCCCTAAACCAGGGCCTCCAAACAGGCCCAAAACCTGCTCCACATCTGCGCTTATCCATCCTTCACATCCTGCCATCATTGCGCCTCTGCCAGGCCCTTCTACAGCAGTGTACAGAGCCGTACACCCTGCAGATGTCAGTGCCATGTGATCGCCTCCTATTCTGGGTCCCTTGTGCTGGCTACTGCTTCGCCTTTTGCTGCTGCAGATCCATCCTAGCTCTGGGTACCTTCCATGTTCTTTGACGTGAGGTGCTGCCCATGTGGCAGCCCCCTCTCTTCTTTTTCTCTTGGGCACATCCTGCCCTAGGTCTCCCTCCCCCACGCTCTCCTCATTTGGGGGCTTACAGATGGGGAGGTGACCATTCCAACAATGCTGAGGGCATATGTTTCTAGGAGACAGTTTGATTGATAAGAGTTTTTTCCAATTAGAAGAGTTTGCGTACAATAGTGCTAAGCACTCTACTGCTAAGGAGAGTTTGTTGACGTTGATTATGGATATCAGCCTAGGCCCTATAGTATTGAATGTTAGGGTTGGAACTCCAACTTATTGGTTGCAACAGCAGCAATGGGAAACATGAAGAGTGCTCAAGATGAGCATAGTTTTGTGCCAACCAGAAGGGCACACCTCGATCTCTCTTAGAAGACCAATGGGTATATTTGAGAATCCCTAAGTCCTCGGGTAACGAAAACTTGTGTGGTTTACAAGATGTCTCACGGTTATTGTGGCCCATACTTAATCCTTTAAAAGACTAATGATGTGCCTTACAAGTTGCTACTAGTTGATCATGTTCGGATAAGGCGAATCTTTTATGCAGCCGATTTAAAGAAGTGTTGGGTGTTGGAGAAAGCTTAGTTTTTGAGTATGAACTAGTAAGGCTAGAAGGCCGTACAACTTTTTAGAGGATGAGTTAGGGCATGTTCGTGGATTTATCTAGATATAAGTGAAGGAGAAAAGGAGAGCAAGAGCACAGAGAAAGAGAGAGCAAACCACGCAAGTGTACTGAAAGAGATAAGGAACAATATACAAGTGTTAGAAATGACCCAACAGAGGGTACACGCAGCGGAAATAATGCCCAGGAGCTCACACAGTGTGCGGTGTGGGTGTGGAATCACAAACTTCTTTACTTATGTGCATTCAATAGGTGTGCAGACTCATCAATAGACAATGAACCAATCAGATAGAGAAACCACCAAAATATATATTTCCGTCCACAACTATGGACACAATACAAAAGAGACAGATCCAGAGTCCCACCAATGGTGTGGTCCTCTGATCTTACCACAAAAGTCCTCCTCCTATCTGCTGGCTATCTCTAGACTAGAGTCCGCGTGCTCCACCTCGAGCGTGAGTAGACTTTCCGTCTAGAATGATCTTCTCCACCTTGCTGTCTGGAAACCAGTCTAGGTGGGCAGCTTCCTGCAAGCTAAGTCTGCAGCACAAGATACTTCTTTCTCCTCCTGACTGTAGGCCCAAAGGTAGCCCTGCTGCTGCTCCTTCTGCTGGTGGAATTGCTGCTCCAGATGATGATCTCAGCAACCTTCTGCCCTAGAAGACAGTCTAGGTTCAGCCTCTCCCTGGGCTAAGTCTGCAGCACCTCAGCACAGTTCACCTCCTGGTCATAGGCCCAACTGCTGCTGCTCTGCTGCTCCTTCCTGCTCCCTGAAGTGCTGCTAGGCTGGATGATGAAATGAGGCCTGAGCCTCTCCTTTTATAGGCCCTGAGGCCTGCTGTAGAAAACCGACCAGTCTGCCCTGACTGGGCCGACTGGACAGACTAGGTTGGCTGGCCCAACCGACCTGGTTGGCTCAGCCCAACCAGCCCTATATAAGGGCCCTTTGCTGGCCCTTTGTTCCATGCAGGGTCCAGCTCCTTTGCTGCTGTCCTGCCACCTGCCAGCCCTGCTTGCAAGCCATAGACCTGCCCATAGACCCCCACTATACTGCGCCTTGCTTCGCGTACACGTCCGTACTATTGCTGATGTCATCGTGCCTTTTACCTGGGACACCCCGCCATGTCTGCTGTTCTAGATTCCCCTCTTCCAGGCCAGATCCTGATGCTGAATGCCTCGCCATCTGCACCTGTTGTTGGCGCCATCTGTTGCAGCCACCTTGACTACAGGTGTGTTCCCTTAGCTGGCTGCCCACATGACAGCCTATGTGCTGCCCATGTGGCAGCCCCCCCTCTCTCCCTTCTCTGGACATATTCTGCCCCAGGTCTCCCTCCCCCACGCTCTCCTCATATGGGGGCTTACAGATGGGGAGGTGACCATTCCAACACCCCCTCTCACCGACACATCTCGGCCCAATGCCAACACGTCGATGAAGATGCTCCAGTAACTCCCTGGTCGTAGTCCTCTGGAACCTTTCGGTGTCGAAATCTTTTCCTGGCTTTTCATCCAGTGGCTCCTGCTCCACCAGGTCCGGTTGCGCTTTCGCACACCATCTTGGTATACAGGTCCATCTTTGGTAGCACCTCTTGGCACCACCTTCAGTCACGTTCCCGCCTCTGAACTGGAGCAATCCAACCATCACGATCTTCCAGTCGTCCCCCTCATAATGAGTGAACAACCTGGAGTCTTCCAGGCACCATGCTCTGAGGGTTTGTTTCAACCCGTCCTTCCTTTGGCAAGGTTTGCAACAAAAGTACATCTCCAGATCACCTGGACTGCGAACTTTAAACGCACCTCACTGAACCTGAGTCACCCTGCTTCTCGCAAGGGCACAATCCTCCAGTCATGGAAGTCGATTCCCTAGAGCTTCTGAATCAGGGTTGTCCTTCAGCAAGGTCCTTGCCTTCAGGCTCCCACACCTGTGAGCCTCCTACTTGGGCTCTGATACCATGTTAGAAATGACCCAACAGAGGGTACACGCAGCGGAAATAATGCCCAGGAGCTCACACAGTGTGCGGTGTGGGTGTGGAATCACAAACTTCTTTACTTATGTGCATTCAATAGGTGTGTAGACTCATCAATAGACAATGAACCAATCAGATAGAGAAACCACCAAAATGTATATTTCCGTCCACAACTATGGACACAATACAAAAGAGACAGATCCAGAGTCCCACCAATGGTGTGGTCCTCTGATCTTACCACAAAAGTCCTTCTCCTATCTGCTGGCTATCTCTAGACTAGAGTCCGCGTGCTCCACCTCGAGCGTGAGTAGACTTTCCGTCTAGAATGATCTTCTCCACCTTGCTGTCTGGAAACCAGTCTAGGTGGGCAGCTTCCTGCAAGCTAAGTCTGCAGCACAAGATACTTCTTTCTCCTCCTGACTGTAGGCCCAAAGGTAGCCCTGCTGCTGCTCCTTCTGCTGGTGGAATTGCTGCTCCAGATGATGATCTCAGCAACCTTCTGCCCTAGAAGACAGTCTAGGTTCAGCCTCTCCCTGAGCTAAGTCTGCAGCACCTCAGCACAGTTCACCTCCTGGTCATAGGCCCAACTGCTGCTGCTCTGCTGCTCCTTCCTGCTCCCTGAAGTGCTGCTAGGTTGGATGATGAAATGAGGCCTGAGCCTCTCCTTTTATAGGCCCTGAGGCCTGCTGTAGAAAACTGACCAGTCTGCCCTGACTGGGCCGACTGGACAGACTAGGTTGGCTGGCCCAACCGACCTGGTTGGCTCAGCCCAACCAGCCCTATATAAGGGCCCTTTGCTGGCCCTTTGTTCCATGCAGGGTCCAGCTCCTTTGCTGCTGTCCTGCCACCTGCCAGCCCTGCTTGCAAGCCATAGACCTGCCCATAGACCCCCACTATACTGCGCCTTGCTGCAGCCCTTTGCCGGCGCCTTGTCCTTCCCGTACACGTCCGTACTATTGCTGATGTCATCGTGCCTTTTACCTGGGACACCCCGCCATGTCTGCTGTTCTAGATTCACCTCTTCCAGGCCAGATCCTGATGCTGAATGCCTCGCCATCTGCTCCTGTTGTTGGCGCCATCTGTTGCAGCCACCTTGACTACAGGTGTGTTCCCTTAGCTGGCTGCCCACATGACAGCCTATGTGCTGCCCATGTGGCAGCCCCCCCTCTCTCTCTTCTCTGGACATATTCTGCCCTAGGTCTCCCTCCCCCACGCTCTCCTCATATGGGGGCTTACAGATGGGGAGGTGACCATTCCAACAACAAGACCTAACTACAGTTAGTAGTTAGGGATCCTAACTGTGGTTAGGGGAAAAACCCCTAATGAGGGAAAAGTGTCCCTAACCCACTTATTGGTCATACATTGGCCACTGCCATTAATTATGGCAATAATTCCAACACCCCCTTGTAGTGCCAAGGTGGTGATGTACAAGGAAAGGATCAATCACCAAAAGGAGATAGCTCCAGGGCACTGCGAAATGCCTGAAACTTCACTTTGGTGAAGATGTTTGCAACATTGTCGTGTGGAGACATAGATCATACCAATCTCCGTGCATGCAACTTCTCTCTGAGCTGCACTACGAGTTTTGCCAGGCAAAGGAGCATCAAGCATACTCTCCCTGAGAGTTTGGAGCAGCCATTTTGGCTTCTTCTATTTCTATAATCTCTTGCCTGACAGCATCTTCCATTGCCTGTGTAGGAACTAAATTAGCCGGTGGCTGAATTGGGGCATGTGCAACATGAGGAGCTTGCTGTAAATGCTGATTTTCAGCAGGGATTTCAGATGCGGAACCCAAAGCAATGGGTAAAGTAATCCCTCAAAAACATCATCTGATGTGGAAGAAGTTGGCACATTAAATTCAGCTTGTGTATCTGCTGAATTTTGAAAAGATTACATCTCTGCTGATAAAAATCTTGCGTGTTGTAGGATTGTAGAGACGGTAACCTTTGCTCTTTGCACTATACCCAACAAATATGCATTACAGCTTTGTCAAAATTCAACAGGCACATGGGTATATGCAACACCCCCACAAAAATGTTCCACTGAAGGCTTTCTCCCATGCCAAACTTCATAAGAGTCTTTGTTTTCAAAGCCTTAGTGGGAGCCCGATTCAAAACATAGTTGGCACACATGAGACCCTCAAAGCCAAAACTTGTGAGGCAATTTTTTGCTTGTGAGCATGCATCTATCCATCTCCATAAGAGTTATATTCTTCCACTTAGCTTTGCCATTTTGCTTAGGGGTGAGCCTCACTGTAAGCTGATGTGTGATGCCTTTCTCTTTCAAATAAGCCTCAAATTCATGAGAGATATACTCCCCTCTCTGGTATTGTGATAATTCTTTCTATCTTAAATGGTGCCTTGCCTATCAGCTAGTTTTAGATGCTGAGAGACTAAAATGAAAACGTTTAGACTTCACAAGCAATTGTAGCTTGAATGAAGAGATTTTGGACTACCTGTTGATTAGCCTTACACTCGTCATCTTTAAAGACAACCTGAAATCCTCTTTTATCGAGAAAGGACACCGAAAGCAAATTCTTCTTGATTCCAGGCACATAAAGTACATCATGAATTCTGAAATTTGTGAGATCTGTGGCTGTGAGTACAATCTCACCAATACCATAAACTGAATAAGAAGAATCATTTGCACAAGACACCCTTTTTGCAGCGGGTGATGGATACAGAGAATCAAACAAACACGTCTTGGAAGTGATGTGTTTGGTGGCACCACTATATAAATACCAATTATTCAATGTCTCATTGACATTGAAAGTGCATGCATCCTTCGAAGGATTATATCTGCAAGTCAAAAAAGCATAAGAGTCATCCTTAGATGTGGCTGTAGTTGTTGGAAAGGTCACCTCCCCATCTGTAAGCCACCATATGAGGAGAGCATTGGGGGGGGGGGGGGGGTGAACCTAGGGTTTGAGAGACTGACACATGAGCAGCAGCATGGCTGCCATGTGGGCAACATGGCCTGCATCATGGATGGCACATGGCACAAGATGGCGGGAGAGCCTGCAAGGGGAGCCGGCAGCCAGGTCGGCCTGTCTGGAGGCTGGTAGGGCTGGTCACAGCCAGCCTACCAGGCCTGGAACAGGGGCAGACTATGAGGGCTAGACCCCACAAAGTTAAAGTGCATATGGCCCTGGTTTTATAGCCCTTTTTCCTACTGGGTTGGTGGTATTGTGGGCAGCCTTGCCCTAAATAAAGAGGACATAAATGCAGAGGGCACACAGCCCCACAGGTACAACCCACAGCCCAAGATAAAGGGGCTTTGTGGGGTCGGTTTTTGAGCAGACACTAAGGGGCTGCCAGTTGGCTACTACAAGGGGACCTTGAGGGCCTATAAAAGGAGAGGCCTCATGCCTCATTTCACATCATCTGGAGCAGCAAGCAGGAGCAGCAAAGACCAGAACCCTTGGAGCCTATTCTGGAGGACCAAGAAGAGATGGAAGGCTGCAGACCTAACTCAGCAAGGTGCTGCCCACCTAGGCTGATTCACATGTGCATCACCACCATCATGTGCATGAGGAGCTGAATCTGTGACAGCCATGCTTGAATCCTTTTTCTTTTCCTTGGCAATTCTTTTCTTGCATTATCCTATGTAGTGACTTGGCTTCTTGCAATAATGGCAAACGCCCTTTTCCCTTGGCTTCTCTGCATCACTCTTGTAAGAAGGCTGTCTAGAATCAGCTTTATGCTGATGTGTAGGCTGATTTGTGTGCTGCTTATGTTGCCCCTTCCCTTTGGGCTTGAATTTCGAAAGGATGGCATGCTTACGAGTCTGTGAAGCCATGTTCTTCCTGGTTTGCATGAAAGGTGAGAGGGTTGCCACCCCCCCTCAAAGACAACTTCAATTAATAACTGAGCAAAGAAGCCCCACACCTATACAACTTCTAGTGCAAGCTGTCCTCTGATGTAGCAATAGAACGATTTGGGAGACTCAACTAAGGTTAAGGAGCAGCCCCTCTGCTTCAATGTCCCAAGGCTGGTCATATTGCTAAGAACTATGCCTTTGTGGCCCTGAAGAAGAACAATGAATGTGGGAAAGGTAAAACAGTGCATATAGCAGAAGTTTCTGTGCTAAGTACGTTTGCTGGAATCCTCAGCATTGATTTGTATACTTTTGGCATGACTTGTGATAGTTGTGATTTGTTTATGGAAAGGTTGTCATTATACGTGTGTACAGCCGTAGCTTATGTGACCATATAGAATTCAGCCTTGTGGCTGATTATCATGGGGCTAATTCCGATATTTTCTGGATCTGGTTTGCACTCTCTCTCTCTCTCTCTCTCTCTCTCTTTGTGAGGTCCTTAGGGGTGTGCTAGGTGGAGTGTTTAGGCACATGGTAGATTTATTTGTCTCATAGGCTTCTGTGACCTTTTGCAGATGTTAATGAAATCTCTATATCCTGCGCCCCCCGTTGTCTGTGCTTGTATGTGCATGCACGCGCGTATGTGTGTGTGTGTGTGAGAGAGAGAGAGAGAGAGAGAGAGAGATTAACGTCCGCGGGAAATCTCATGGGTCTATGGGACAAGGTACACACAAAAAAAGTTGCAAATACATCCGGGTATCTAGAGAGTTGAGTCAGTGCTCAAGGCAACTCAGACCCAATTATTCAGATGCATAACTGGCTACTAATTCTATCTTAGAAAAACGGCTTGAATAACATCAGTTCAAGAGTGAGAGTCTTTGGGTTTAGATTTGAATTCACAAATCAAGGCTTGTCCATCACGATAGACTGCCCATTTTGCAGCTTTGCGCGCATCCTTCACTTTCGCAAGTTCAACATTCCTCGTTTGAGCTGAGTCGGAGTAAGCTCCTCAGATATCCATATCCGTGTACCTTTCAGCTTGTTTGTCTGTCGGAGAATCTTGGTTCTTCCTGCCCTCTCTGTGAAATAAACTTGTACTTGTGTTCCCTTCTGAGGGATACAACTGATGAGTTTCATCCCATTCTATTGGTGGTATCTCCTTGAGGCACGTGAGCTTTTTCTGACGGACAGCCAAGGCAATCCTCTAGCAGCCCCCCAATGGAGAGAGAGAAGTAGAAGTAGAATTTTATTATCGTCCTCGGGGGGCCAAAAATGACCCGTGGGACCTAATCCTCAGTACAAAAATCTCCTCTGCTGTGGAGGGGTCAAGAATTTTCAAGTTCTTGACAGTACAAAAAAAGACGAGTGACAAAAGATCCCAACGCTGCCGAAGAGGCAGTGGAGAGACCTGACGAGATCTGAGTGGTGTCTGCCAGTATCTGCTGATAGTCGTCTCTGATGTGTGCATATCGGGGGCAGTGCAGGGCTATATGTGCCTCTGTCTCTACTGTCTGCGAATCACAGAATCTGCAAACTCTGACATGTCGTGGCAAATTTAGCCAAGCTCTTGTCTCTATTGCCACGGTATGTGACCATGTGCGGAATCTGTCAATATTCCTGCGATAGAGAAGAGGTATGGAAGTACTGATGTATGGCTGAGCAGGGGCATCTGGTGTCATGAAAGATGACCAGCATAAAGGATTTATTTGATCGAGAGAGAGAGAGAGAGAGAGAGAGAGAGAGAGAGAGAGAGAATTGCCTTACCATAGTGTGTGCTGAGTTAATCAGTCCCCAAGCCTGGAGAGAGAGAATTGCCTTACAATAGTGTGTGCTGAGTTAATTAATCCCCAAGCCTGTTCTTTTTTCATGATTGTTTTGTGTGGTTGTAGGTTTTTGCATTGTGTCGGAAAATCAAAGCTTTGGCAGTTTTATTTCGACGAGGACGGACACCTCCATTACCAGAACGTCTGCAACTTAATTTGAAGGCTCGGAAACACTCGCTAGAAGATTGAAGCACTAACACCAGTGGAGAGTGGAGTCTGGCAGTTCCAGCTTAGACCGTTTTATCGAATCCCAACATCTGCAAAAAGTGGATGTAGTGTACAGATGTAGATTGATCTGATGTGTACCCTCTAGGATTTCATATCAGAAATTCTTGTTTAGCATGGTTTAACTATTGTAAACTATCATCTGATTCAAATTGAATCTGTATCTATATAGGGGATTGTCTTCCTTGGTGTACTCATGGTTTTTGTTTTGATATGTTTATTTTTAAGGGGGGGAGGAGGTTCCAGGGCTGGGCCATGGCTATTAAGGGAAGGGTGTCAAAAGAGTCCGCTAGACTAGTTCTTGATCTATATAATTAGAAAATGACTGATTTATGAGCTCACAAGTTGGTGCTTGTTTCATGTTTATTCTGACATAGGAGAAAGAGATGTCTTGCCTATTCATGACCCAGATACCAGTGATCCACACAACTCTGCCTATCATGCTGCTGCTGATTCATGCATGGCCATTGCAAAATGCGGGTGTGGCCCTTTGCCAAAAATGTGTCTAATCTATGCATAAAAGATCAGTGCACTGCAAGGGAGGAAGATGGAAGATGAAACCTTTTAAATCTAACTTTTGTTGAAAAGACCAAAACAACTCTAAAGAAGAAAATCGATATGTGGTATTGCAATCAAATGGCTTATTCACAATTTCCTTTTGTTGCAACCTACCAGTCTTTTGTTTTGGCCCATAATTGCCAATCAACCTATGCTTGTGCCATGTTGAGCTTTTCCAAGCATAGGGTAAATCTTTGTAACCTAAGAGCCATTTACTTTGGTTTTTAAATTGGTGTTTCTTTTGGGGGAGTGCATTGGGGGGTTTTTTGTGTCTGGAGTGGTGGTGTTATTTTGGTTTTGTTTTTGTTTTTCCTTTTTAGGGGGGGGGGTTAGGGGACATATATGAGAGGGAGGATGTTATTTTTAAGAGGGTGTTATTTTTAATAATTCTGAGTGTGTTGTAGCTGGTACTCCATCTCCCCCCTTTCCCCGTAAGTTGATTGCTCCCCCCTCTACCGCCTCTTCTCCCCTCTCCAACTAATTAGAAGGATTAATTAGTTTTGTTGAGGACACATTAGCAAATGTAGTTATCCAATAGTAGATTATTCGTCTTTCCTCTTACCGATTGTCTGAATACATTGAAAAACACTTCATTGTCTCAATACATTGAAAAACACTTCAATATGATGTTAAATGAAGAGTTTATTTATAAAGTCATGTGTCTTTTCCTAATACCTACAGTTAAATAACTTGTCCTCACAAGCTTATTTTTGATGTGCAACTCTATTGGGCATGCATTGAAATAGCATTTCAAGCTTGAATGCCCACTCATAGTTGTCATTGTGAATTGTTGCTAAGAAATAATGAAGAAGTGGCAATTGTGATATAGCATTATTTCTTAGGAGCATTGTACTAATGTCACACAGTGAAAAGCATTGGAACTAAACTAGCTGTCGTAACCTAGTGCATTTTGGTTGTAGTTTAGCACCGTTGGTGGCTAGTTTAGGAGGTGGTTGCAAGCTAAAGATGTTCAAGCTACCCAAAAGAAGATAATATTATCCTATTTGCATACAACTTTGTTCATCCAACATGCTAGGGTGCATGGTGAGAAGGTGGTTGGATATCAGTTAACCTAACTCATACCATGTTGAGTTGACTTTGGCTTTTTCATATGGAGTATTCTTGTCCCATTGCCATGTGTGGGATAAGCGTTAGCTTTTGGGGGCATAAGAGCTTTGTGAATTATTCTTGAACCGATCATGTGTGTAGGTTTAGGATAATCACCTCATGGCATGGTTGATTGTGGTTTGTTCAAGTTGTTTTGTTCATGCTTTTTGTGTTCATAGAGTGTGACGGTATAAGCCGCCTTTGGTATGCAATAGGGGTGAAAAGAAAACGTTTATAGCCTAAGGTAGAAAAAAAGGATCAGAGATCTTTCTAGATACATGTCCAAAGATCGTTAAAAATTCTCCTCAGCTCATAATGACATCGACTCTACCCTACTTGATTCACCGCCCTCCGCCATAGCCACCTTTGCCATCCACCTCACCATCCATCGTACCTTGCACTCCACAATCTCATGCTTCAGACATCCATCTTTGTTGCTCGCCACCTGTTGCTGCTCCTCTTGCTTCGAATTAGAAGCATCCCGCCCTCCCCTCATGTATAGAAGGGGGAGATTTTTTTGGGTTGCGTAGCGAGCATGAGCAAATTTTTGGGTTGTATAGAGAGCATGAGTAGATAGAGAGGGATAACGTTTGTTGTAATGGCGTGGTTTCAAAGCTCTACTTGATAGAAGGCTCGCACATAGACATGGTAGCAGAGAGCATGGCGGTTGAGCGATGGGCAGCTCCGTAAGGGGAGGGCAAGACGAGAGGAGGGGTGAGGCGAGAGAAGGGGAGGCCTTACTAGCCGAGGGAGGAAGGGGAGGTAGAGGGAGGGGGGTTTGGTTGCGTGGAGGGAGAGGAGACCTGTGGAGAGGCTGAGTGGAGGGAGAGAAGCACGAGAGGAAGCGAGAGGTTGAGTGAGCAAGAGGGCAAAACACGCACAGGAGGAGAGAGCCACAAGGACGTGGGGAGATGCACAAGGGGGGAGAGAAGGTTAGCGATACACAGAGTGGAGGTAGGGAGGGTGAGGCGACGAGGTGGAGGGAAGAGGGTGGCGAGGGACGGAGAGGTGGAGGGGGAGGGAGGGTTACTTAGGTTAGGTCAATTAATTAAAATATGTTATATTAATTAGATTACATTAATTAGGCCAGGGGTTAAACTTAGGCTAAAGTGTTAGCAATTATTTTTTAAAGCAAATTTTGCTAATCTAAGAAGCTTTGTAGATGCAATGAAATGTCTGAATGCACAGACAATTGAAACACAAAACTACAAACCCACCAGAACAAATCCCATCGAAATCCGATGCTTCAATGTGTAGATAATGAATTTTGTAGATTAGTAGACCCATTAGTTAGTGTCCACTTTGGGCACAGAGTGAAGCTTGCTATTAGAAAAGACATCAGAGGGTTTAGCATATGGCCCAATAAAATGTGTCTAATCTATGCATAAAAAGATTAGTGCATTGCAAAGGAGGAAGATGGAAGATAGCCTTCATCTGTCATACAATTAAACCTTTGAAATCTAGCATTTGTTGAAAAGACCAAACCACGGCAAAAGAAGAAAATGGCAATGTGGTATGGTAATCAAATGGCTTATTCACAATTTCCATGTCAACCTACCAGCTAATTGCCAATCAACCATGCTTGTGGCATGTTGAGCTTTTCCAAGCATAGGGTAATCTTTGTAACCTAAGAGCCATTTACTCTGGTTTTTAAATTGGTGTTTCTTTTAGGGGAGTGTAGTGGGGGGTTTTGTATGTTGTTTTTGTTTTTGACTTTTTCTTTGGGCGGGGGAAACATATATAAGAGGGAGGAAATTTTAATAATTTTGAGTGTGTTGTAGCTGGTACTCCATCTGCCCCCTCTCCTCGTAGGTTGATTGCCCCCCTCTCCACCGCCTCTTCTCCCCTCTCCAAGTAATTAAAAGGAGCAATTAGTTTTTGTTGAGGACATATTACCACATGTTGTTTTTATCCAATAGTAGCATTATTCTTTCATCTCATCGATTGTCTTAACACATTGAGAAAACACTCCAATATGATGTTAAATGAAAAGTTTATCAATAAAGTCACGTGTCTTTTCCTGCTACCTACGATTAAATAACTTGTCCTCATAAGCTTATTTTGGTATTTTTAGTGATGCACAAACTCTCTAATGGGCACGCATTGAAATAGCATTTCATAGACTAGCTTGAATTCTCGCTCACAATTGTCATTGTGAACTGTTGCGAAGAAGTGGCAATTGTGGCATATCATTATTTCTTAGGAGTATTGTACTAATGTCACACAATAAAAAGCATGGCAACCAAGCTAGCTGTTGTAACCTAGTGCATTGTGGTTGTAGTTAGCACCTTAGTAGCTAGTTGCTAGTATAGTAGGTGGTTGCAAGCTAAGGATGTTCTAGCTACCCAAAAAATGAGAAAAAAGAAAAAGGGGAAAAAAAGAGATTTTTTTTCCCTACTCTACAAGATGTTGAGTTGCATTAGTCATAGTATATGACATGATTACACTAAATACGTTCTACACTTCACATAGCATGAAGCTTACTTGTATAACTTTAGTTTCCTTTGATCTTAAATATCATCCTATTTGCATACAAGTTTGTTCATCCAACATGCTAGGGTGCATGGTGAGAAAGTGGTTGGATGTCGGTTAACCTAACTCATACCATATTGAGTTGACTTTGGCTTTTCCATATGGAGTAATCTTATCCCACTATCATGCTTGGGATCAAGCATTAGCTTTAGGGGGCATAAGAGCTTTGTGAGATAGGGTTTAGGATGATAGAGCTTTGTGAGATAGGGTTTAGGATGAATTAAACCAATGTGAATTATCCGTAGGTTTAGAATAATTGTCTCACTATGGCAAGGTTGATTGTGGTTTGTCCAAGTTTTGTTCATGCTTTCTGTGTTCATAGAGTGTGATGGTATAAGCCACTTACTGTGTTAATAGAGAGTGATGTGTTCTATTAGAAAAGACATCAGAGGGGTTAGCATATGACCCAAGGAGCCATAATGTCATGGTTAGAGGCACTATGTGCCATAACTTGCAATGATCCATTGAAATTAGGCAATATAACAATAGAAAGGGAAGGATAGTCCTAAAAAATTGTGCCAATTGCTAGATAGCTATAATCCTATGAATAATCTAGAGGTTAGAATGCTCCAGCTTGCTATAAAGAGGACCCTAAACTTACCTTGAAATCCGAGCAATGTCTTTACATCATCCTAGCCACCATATCATGTCTACAATTCATCAATCACAATATTTCTGAAGTATTAGTTGTCTTTTTCTGTTCTCCATTTGCAAGGATTTTCTATCATTCTTAGAATTCTGCTGTGATTTTAAACCGTTCTTTTTTTCAATTCTCCATTTGCAAGGGTTTTCTATCATTCTTAGCATTCGGTTGTCAATGTTAACAATTTGCATAAGCCTATTATTCACAATGTTCCCCTACTCTATAAGGGGTCACCGTTTGCATCTAGCACATCATTTGGACCATAATTTGTCACTTTAATGGACTATTGATCCTTTATATACTATCATTCTAGTATACAAGCATTCTTCGCACAATGCAACATCGAAGCCTCACCACTTGCATTGATGACACTATTTGCCGCGTTGTCATACCATGATCCTTGCACATCATTTACATTGCTTTCATAGTCTTTTCTGCAACTACTCACACCTTTGTGGCATAGTTCACTTGTTGCATCATTTTCATAGGGACATCATTTGGAGATGTCCTCTCGACTATTCAAAGCTAGGTACACAATCAATGGAACAATTAACCTCGTCATACTAGCTCTAGTTACCCAATCAGCCCTCGTCCCTAGTTATGTTTTTTGCCCAACCCAACTTTTAGATGAATCTTGAAGGTTTATATCTCACCCATTTTTGATCCAAATTCATCTTAGCTTCATAGATGCTTCAAGCACGTAAACTATGAGTTTTCTAAAACTTATGAAGCATCTAATCAAACATAGCATAAAGAGACAACAGGCACATAAAGAGACTATGGGCAAAATCACCGACGGAAAACATCACATGCAAGCGCTCGCGGCTACCAATCCATCAACAAACAGGCCAAATAGACAGACTCCATCGCCTACGAACTTTGTGGACGAAAATAATTTGTCAACTGAATCTCTGAAGATTTTGGTAGCATTTGGAGATTCTGGTGGATCAACCAAGATTCCTCTTACTCTTCTATCCTCTGCATAGAGACACGTGGTGCCACACAATTGTGACACATGGCAAGCACTTATCTCACCATATCATCGGCCTACCTTATCTGTTGCCACATCGCCTTATCATAACACGGGGCAATCCCACATACAATCACTCGACACGCCACCTGACATGTCACTAATGCCATGTAGGTAGCCATGTCATCTGTGCCACATCAACACTGAGGTACACTGAGCCATGTCATCTCTATTGCATCAGCTACCACGTCACCATGCTGACATTAGCTGCAACATCATCTGTCAGCTGTCACTACCACGTCACCCACACCATGTCACCAGGCCACGTCATGCCACGTTATCAAGTACACCTCACTAGTGCCATGTGGCACACAATTTCTTGGCAGTCACACTTTCCTCTTGTTAGGCACTCACTGTATGTGCACCCAATTGCCACATCATCACTGCTCCATTGGCACACCCCTTGGCAAGAACACACTCTGCATGTGAACACAGTGACCACATCACTGCCACATTATCATTTGCAACCTTTTTGCCCCTCCACCTAGATCAAGTTGTATCTCTTGATCCAGGAAGAAATTAAGGGCACTCCAAAAAGAAAAAACGCTCAATTTTTGGTAACGTACGTGCTCGTCATCACATCACACACACATTTCGACACAAGTATCACACACTTTTGAGCCTTGGTGACAAATCCACTTCTTGCATACACATTAGTCTCTACATCAACGCATCTGACCCAACACCTAAAACAAAAAAAGAAAAGGAATTATTTGCTGCATTCTACATCGCTCGAGGGTTGTTCTAGATCTAGATCAGAATACATCAGATCATCCATGGCGGAGAGAAGTCCAAAGCAGCCAATCTAAGCCATGCCCAAAAATTCCTAAATAGCTCCTACTTAGAGTCAGTCCCTTCACTCACATGCGGTTTCACATCATCACATTTCCTAAAACCCGACGTTCCACAGTTCAGTGAGCAGACTTCAGAGTGTTTAGAAGCATTGACCAATTGATTAGAGGGTAGATTGCACATGATTTGATTTTACACACACATGCCACCATTGTAAAGCCTATTTGGCTATTTTTCGACATTGTGCTTTTATTTAAGCCTTGTAAAGCCTCTTGGCTATTCTCGGCATCATTTGCCACAAGCCTTGTAATAAATTGGATTATATATCATAGTTATATCTTCACTGATAGTTCAGATTGCACTTATAACAAATTGGATCATATATTACAGTTATATCTTCACCATCGATAGTTCAGATTTGCCACAAGCCTTGTAATAAATTAGATTAATATTGCAGTTATATCTTCACCGATAGTTCAGATTGCACTTGATACAGTCACTGTATTGCAATTGATTCAGACAATGATTTCACAAGCACTTTGAGTACATTTCTTGCACCATGTCTACTACTAGTAACCACAATTTGGAGGCATCTACCAAGCTAGACAATTCCAACTACGGCACATGGAAATACCAAATAGAGACCATTCTTGTCCTTCAAGAAAAATGGGAGTATGTTGATGGGTCTGCACCTAGACCATTGGATGATCCAGCTAGTAGTAGCTCCACTCCCACCGTTACCGCAACACCAGCAGCAGGATCTACACCTACACGACCAGTGTCCACACCTTAGTAGATCCTGCCATTGCCCGAGCATAGGCAGAATGGGACAAGAAAGACAAATATGCATATCATTTGATCAAGAAAAACGTGCAAGGTGTCATGCTAGGACAACTCAACACAGCGAATACATCAAAAGAAGCATGGGATATGTTCTCAACTATTTATGAGTCCAAGAACACATCCAAGATTCTCACATTGAGAAACCAAATCAACCAGAGTTTTCGCAACAGCAAGGAAACTGGTCATGCTTACGTACTCAGAATCAAGGATTACAACAATCAACTCACAGTAGCAGGAGAGACCATGAATCCCACAAAAATGGTTCAAGTCATCCTAAATGGCTAGGAGAGTGATATGAGAATCTAGTCCATAGTATTGCCATTCAACGGCAATTCCAACACTGGAAGAACTATAGTCAGTGTTTCTTTGTGAAGAACTTAGGATGCAAGCCATTCATGTACAGAAAGGTCATTCCAATGGTCAAGCATTTTTAGCTTCAGATAGAAGCACAGGCAGAGGCATAGGTATAGGTAGATCATTTTAGCAAGGTGGTCATCATCAACAACAAAGTCATAAGCAAAGTTAGCATCAACATCACCCTCAGCAACATCATCATTAGAATCCAAGAAGGAAATCATTCCAACAGAGGAAGATTCCAAGGACGAGGAAATGCATCCACCAATGTGCCAAACATTCAGTGCAATTACTATCATAAGTTTGGACACTATGAAAGAAATTTCTGCAAGAAGCAGTACAACCAAGGCGATCAATCCAATAGCAATTAAGAGAATTTATGAGAAAGAGGAAATCATCGCAGTGGACATTCAATTCATAGTCATTATGCCTAGGAACTTGAGAATATGTTTCTTGCAAATGAGGATATGGAGAAGACTAAAATAATGTATCTTGACATTGATTGCAATTCAAAAGGGGAATGCAATTATCAAGTCGATCAAGAAGATCAAGATCCTTGGTACATCGATAGAGGTGCATCATCTCATATGACAAAGCATTAGGAATGGCTCACAGAGATGAAACCATTAGACGGACACAAGAACGTTATCTACTTTGCAGATATTTAAGTCATAGGTAGCCATTGACATGATTCTTGAGAAAGACCAACAGATCCCCTACTCAACGTTCTCCCCAATCTTGGACAAAGAATACCCTTTGAAGAAGTCATCTTCAGATCCATTGTTCCATGTGTGCAAGCACGGGGGTGTCGAGTAGGGGGAGGTTTTGATGGTGGGAGATTCTTCTAAGTATGATATAGTGCGTGCCAATGGCATCGGCACCCTCACCCTCACCTATCTTGTGGATCATCTTTTTCATTTCAAGATTGACAAGCTAGTGTATGGCAGTTGTTTGTCAATGGTTGCCAATTCTTGGATCCAATTGTTGACATTGCTTTGTGTATCTCCGACTAAGGCATGTTGTTGTGGAAGGGCTGATTTGCTTGAGATCATCGTTGAAGAGGTTGCATCCAATGTTCTAGGCACAATGGGTTTCATTGCTCCTATCCCCACATTGACTCTGACTGCGGTGTTGCAAATTTTGTATTATTAATCTATAAATTCCCCAATCATGGAGGACTAATGCTTCATGCAATAAAGGACGTCCAAGCACGATTTGATAAGATTTCTTGGGGAGATCCAAAATTGTGAATTGAAGCATAAAACGACATCTTCTTACTTTTGTGGATACTCCATCCCACTATACCCAATGGCTTTGCATGTGAATCATCTACAAGGCATATGTTGAAATGAGCCTTTTGCATTGGTGGAAGAACCCATTCATCATAGAGATCCTTGGATAGGATATTCACACTTGCTCTACCATCCACAATGGCTTGGATCTCATCATATGCTTTATGGATCAAAGGCAGGTTGATGTTGCGTATATCATCTCTTTCAATGATCTACATAGGGATATCTTCTATGTCTTCCATAGGTGGAGGGGGATTTTCTAATTCAATCCATCCTTTGAAACTCTCCCAGAGATTGGGACAATTCCATAAGAAGATTCCAATGGGAATGGACACATGGCAACTTAGAATGCTAGAGAGTGTTCTTTGAAAAAAAAAGAATGCTAGAGATTGCGACACCTTCAAGTTGGCATGGGGAAACATTACGTTGTGGAATAGAGGCTCGATTACAGTGTCAATACTTGGTGGGGCCAAGTCAGGGACTGGATCTTGTGCTTGCTTCTTAGCCTCGAATTGAGCTTGTTCTTTATTCACCCATTGTTGAAGTGCTTGAAATCAATCCTTCTCCACTTCTGCATTAGGGTATGGAACTTCTTTTATTTTAGGATCTGGAGTTGATGCTGATGTGCTTGGCTACTCATTGTGCTGGAGGAGGTATAGGCACTTGTGCTTTTTCTTGGAAAGATCTTTTGGATTGAATTGGAGAGATCTTCTGGATTGAATTGGAATAGTAGGCCCCTTGGTTGTCTCTTTTTGTTGGCATGTAATTACATGCACAGGTTGTGATAGTATGCTTGCAGGCCCTAAAATTTGATGGTCTACCCCAATAATGCTGATTGGGACATCAAGCTTAGCCCCATATTGTTGTGAGACCTTAGTTTTCATGGGACAACCCATACAAGGATGGCCAATGCCGTAATCTCTGCAGAGTGGTTGGAAAGTAGCCGGGCTACCATGACGAGGGCATCATGTGATCTAGTGATTTTCTCCACAACCGTAGCACTTGATTGGTGCTTGATATGTGTTGGGACAAACTTGATTTGCATGGATAGAGATCAAACCTTCTGCCCCTTACACATAGTACATTGGGTACTCGGCCTCATAATCGAATTGTGAATCCACTTCCTCGACTTGAAGTTGTTGTATTGGAACTATCGAAGGAGCTGGATTTGGCCCTCTTGGATATTGTCGTGGATTTGGATTTTTGAGTAATTGTAGGACTTGGTACCGGACGGGAATAGGATTCAACCATGGAACTAGTGGTGCTTGTGCAATTTTTGGTTGCCTGTATACTAGGATGGATGCCGGTTGGTATTATTGAGGTCTGGGCAGGTTGTTGTGCATGTTGAAGATGCCACTATTTTCGTCATACCCACTGACTATGCAGATGTAACACCACAACCTTGGCGGTGGATTGGCTTGTGGATTGATCTTGGCTCTTAGGATGGGGCATTCATTTGTTGTATGATTGGCCATGCAATGTGGACACCATACATTTTCTCACCTTGGATAAGTCTGAGGTGGTGGTTGAGACATGTGAAGCTTTTGCTCCATGGCATGCATCATTTCTCATGGCCATGGCCTCTAGGCGATCTTCATTAGATGTTTCTACTTTTGACTTGGCTTTGCCCTTTTTAGAGTGTGTATCTCATGCACTTGCTCTTCCATCATCACTACTG
Source organism: Dipteris shenzhenensis (assembly GCF_047967505.1). NCBI lineage: Eukaryota > Viridiplantae > Streptophyta > Polypodiopsida > Gleicheniales > Dipteridaceae > Dipteris > Dipteris shenzhenensis. The sequence continues at coordinate 45,171,682 of NC_141620.1, read as the reverse complement.
GTGTCAGAATCTGTCATTCCATCCTCTATGTCAATTGATGCCACATGAGTAGCACTAAATGTTTCATAACTACTAACTTTTCAATGTCCTTGTGGATCTTCTTCCTTAGTCCTGTAACAATGAACCAAGCTGTCAGGTACTTATCATCGGGATGTGGGTTACATTTTGTAATTAGGCATTTCATTTTGCATAGGTACATGTGTACATCTTCCCTTTGACCTTATTCGAGCTTGCTCAGTTGGAGAGTGGGATCATCTTGAAGTCTTTTTGTTTGGAACCATCTCTTGAATCCGAGTTGTAGCAGGTGCCATGCGGCTTGTTCTTTCACTAGGAGGTTGAGGTACCATTCAGAGGCTTCCCCAGTCAAGGCCATGGGGAACCATGCGACCTTGGTTTCATTTGATTGATGCCCTCTAACTTGACATGAAGCATCAAAATGCTAGAGGAATCTTGTTGGATCTCCCCGGACATTTTATTTTGGAAGTTCTTGTTTGCCCAAGGGTCTCCTACCTTGACTGTTATTGTGTTGGCCATAATTGTTGTGATAGTTAAAGAAATTGTCCCCATCTGCTTCTAGGTAAATATTATCATCATCAGATGGCGATCTGCCATGTTGTGACTTGGAGGAGTTAAATGGAGTGGATGAATTTCAAGGGGAAAATTCGGGGCAAAAGAGACATGGCCGGAGTGTAGTTGCATGCAAAATTGTTGAGAGCTCCTCCTCAAGTCTAGTTGTTGATGAATATATGTTAGGGGGTTTAGAGATGCGTTAGTGTATTGGAGACCGTCATGTTACTATTGTACCTATGATTTCCCCCCTTGAGTTTGGGAATGTGTCGGTATAGATGGTTCATCAATCGGAGGTCACGGGTGAAAGTTATGAGCGAATTAGTGCAAAAATTAGCCCACCCAGTGGCACAGGTTAACAAGTGCTAGGGATGCCTAAATGGTGTGTATTGGGCTAAAAAAATTCCCTGTATGTGCTGTTTTTGTGCGTGAAATCTAGTTTAAAGTCGGGTTCAATTTGGTTCCCAAATGAGCGAGATATGATGGGTTAAAGTAGGGGAAAAATATGGCTTTTTTGGGTGTCTTTGCCTCTAAAATTGGGTGTGAATGGACTTAAATTCTAATTGAGGTAGCCTAACTGGCCAGGTTTTTTATAGGAATGGAGGTGGGGGTGGTTTAGGGTTAGGGTTTAACCCTAGAACCTTCCCATGCCATAACTTTTCATGGTTTGCTCGGATCGCTCTTTTGTAAAAAGGAGAAATGTTTAAAATTTTGAGCTCTACACATTGGTGTCTATTAGATAGCCTGATTTGTTCTTTAAGTGGATTATTTAAAAAAAAAATAAAAAAAAATCTTAAGATAGTAACTAAATTGTGCAACTTATGCCATTCTCAACACTTGGTCTCAACTTACACCATTCTCAACATATAGTCTTAAATTATGATGGATAATTGGAGGGTACTTTACAAAAAATAAAATTTGGAGTTTTTGTATTGTCCAATGATGGCAACAAAATTAAAGATTAAAAAAGATGCACAAGAGATGCAAAAAGAGTGCAGTTGAAAAAGTATATAAGCTATAGAACTCAAACTTCACATCCTTCTCTTAATTGACAATTGGCAAAAAACCAAGGCTCTATACAAACTCAAAATTCACTTCCTCTTACTTTCTAATTGGCAAAAATTGAAGCTATATACAAAGTATATAGCCTTCTCTTAAAAAGCATATAGAATGCTATACAACTCAAATTTCACTTCCTCCTCTAATAATTGGATAAATCCAAGGTAATTTTGGAAGTGTGATATTGTTGAGGAAAGTATTTTGGTGAAGATATCTGGGATGTATTGTTGTGTGTCGAACAGTGAACTAGGCCTATCTCTTCACTAGAGAACTTTTTCCCCGATGAAGTGATAATGCACTTCAATGTGTTTTGTTCTAAAATAAAGCACAACTCATATTTTTAGAAGAGAGTGTTGTAGAGAATTCTAAAAGTATGAAAGAAGGCATCTAAACCAAATTGCTTCACATGCAACATCGATGGGTCCTCTATATGCTACTTTCATGGAAGACAAGGCTAATAACACTTTATTAAAAAAATTTGGACTTTTTTCCCAAATAGGTCACCTCCACATCATATTCACCTATTACACAAAAAATGGGTATTTTTAGAGCACTACATATATTCACCTGCACACAATTATGGCCTACAAAACAAGAGTAGAGGTATAGTGGTAGGGAAGAGAATGTGAGGGGAAGGAAAATTCATTTTTAGTATAGTATTTTACACATTTGATGTCATAAATGTACTCATTGTCCCTTTTCCAATCGTTTTGACAACAAACATGACTACATTTTCAATTTTTTAGTGAAACTTATGATGGAAACAGGGGAAGGAAAAAATTTGGAGGTTATTACTAATTAATAATATTAGTAAATATTATTAATTACAACATTAATGAGAAGATAAATTTGATTGGAAATTATGCTTGTGTCTTTGAGCTTATGTACTTTGTGATTTCTGGTCCTTCTCTTGAAAAATATAATGAATTGTTAATTAATCGTCAAACTAGTAGTTATCTAATTTTAATTGCTAAATACCTCCTTAATTATTTATTAAATTATTTCTTAATAATTTACTAATTAATTTGTTATTATTTATTAATTAGATAACCTGTACATGATAATCCAAGAGTTGTTGCTATCAACATAGAGGTGGTGTAAAGATACACCTTTTTTTGAAAATGATGCATAAGATATCTTCTCTTACGCTCTAAATCTCTTCCAGAGTCATTAGTCTACTTTGTTGCAGCCCGTTGATGCACAATTGGAAACTTAATAGCCCATTGATGCAAACCTGAACCCTCATGTAGAGTGAAATCCTGCATTGAAAGAAAGAAAGGCTAGCAATGGAAATGGAAAGTAGAATTTAATTGCTTATAAAATAATTTACCTGATAAGAAACCATCCCTCAAAATAGGAAAACAAAACAAAATATGCATGACTATGCTTCCAGCTTATGTGTATATCTCTAATGGGCTTGATACTTTGCACAAGCATTAATGTAAGTGAGATTTAGGGCTCTACAAAGTATCTGATATCTTTTGCATGGTTGGACATGGATATTTTCTGGTTTCTTACCATGAATCATGCATGAGTGTTAAAAGATATGCATAAGTGTACTTCTAGCCTATGGACCCAGCTCTGATGGGCATAATACTTTAGACAAGCCTTAATCTAAGAAAGGTTGTAAGGTTAAGGCCTGTGCACATCATCATGTCCTTTGGATATCATTCTCATGGTTGGACATGCATATTTTCTTGTTTTGTTAACTCTAAACCCTAAATGCTAAACTCCAAATCTTAAAAGCTAAACCCTAAACCCTAAGATGTAAAATAAGTTCCTTTGTTTAAGATCTAATCCCTAAACCCAAATTTAATGGCATAAAATTAAATCTAATGGCATAAAATTAGGAAAAAATCAAATTCTACAAGAATTTTTTTGAGAAATCCCCATTTTATGTTGCTAATTTCAAAAAAAATTTAAAATGTGAACAATTGTTCTAAAAAATCCGCATTTTGAGGTACAAAATAGAAAAAAAAAACAAATGTGAATATGTTTTTTGGGGAGAAAAAGCAAAATTTTCCCAAATCTAGGAACTTTTTTTAGAAGCCTAATTTTATGCTATTAATTTGGAAAAAAAAATCAAAATGGGAATGGTTTGAAAACTCTCATTTTTGGGTATAGATTTGATTAAAAATTAGAAATATGAAAACAAATTAAAAATTAGAGAGGAGGGGAGGGCAGACAACACATGTGCATATAAAAAGGGGAAGAGGGACGAAGTGAGGGGGGAGTTTGGGAGAAAGAGAGGGGGGAACGAAGAGGGAAGGTGAGGGAGGAGGAAGTAAGGAGAGGGGAGTATGGAGAGGGAGGGGGAGGGTGAGGACGGGGGAATTAAAGTCTCTCTCTCTCTCCCCACTTCAATCCCCCTCCCCCTCCTCTCTCTCTCTCTCTCTCTCTCTCTCTCTCTCTCTCTCTCACGCCAAGTGCCCCCCCCCTCTCGCAAAAAAAAAATCTTTTTTTTTTGGGGGGGGGAAGTAGGGGGGGTACATGTTGCCAACATGTGATGCATGTCATATATTGCCCCCCCCCCTCCCTCCCTCTTCCCCTTCCCACCAACATGTGGCGCATGCCATATGTTGACTGCCACCAAAAAAATAAAAATAATAAAAATAATAAAAATAAATAAATATATATATTGTGGCCAACATAACATGCGCCATATGTTGGCGGGGGGGGCCTCTCTCTCTCTCTCTCTCTCTCTCTCTCTCTCTCTCTCTCTCTCTCTTTTCATTAAACCCCCCCTCCCCCCCCACACACACACTCCCCCCTCTCCCAACTTTCTCCCGCACATAGTGATAATGCACCTCAATGTGCTTTGTTCTAGCACGATAGACTAGGTTATTTGCCAAGAGTAAACTGCTCATGTTGTCACAATAAATGACAACTGGCCCATCTGTAGACTGATGCATATCATAGAGTAGCTTATGCAACCAAGCTACCTCACATGCAGCCATTGTTGCACCCTTGTACTCAGCCTCTGTGCTCGATAAGGCAATTGTAGGCTATTTCTTGCTGCTCCAAGTGACTGCAGCACTCCCAAAAGAGAACACATATCCACTGGTAGATCGTCTATTAGAAATACTACCAGCCCAATCAACATCAGTGTATCCATGCAACTGTATCTGAACCCCAGCCTCATAAAATAGTCCATACTGCAATGTGGACTTCACATACCTGAGTATGTGTCTAGCTGCATCCAAATGCGGTTTCCTTGGAGCCTGCATAAACTGACTTACCAATCCAACAGCATAGCTCAAATCTAGCCTGGTAATAGTCATATAAATCAAACTTCCTACTATGCATCTGTACATAGTAGGGTCTTCCAGAAGCTCACCTGCATGTGCACTCAGCTTCACATTCTGCTCCAAAGGAATTGAAATAGGCTTATAGCCTGTCATCCCATATTTGGACAGCATGTCCAATCCATACTGCCTCTGCAAGAGCTGTATCCCACTTGGTGATATAATCACCTCAATGCCCAAGAAATAATGCAGCTCTCCCAAATCCTTCATCTCAAACTTCTGCTTCAATAGCATTTTCACATGAAGGATATCTTCATCACTATCACCTGTGATGATCAAATCATCAACATAAATGACAAGTAGCATAATACCTTTCTCTGTTTTTCTCATATAAAGTGAGAAATCTGCCTTGGAAATCTGAAAGCCAATAGTGACAAGATACTGTCCTATCTTGTCAGACCATGCTCTAGGTGCTTGCTTCAAGCCATACAAGGCTTTCTTCAACCTGCAAACAAACTCAGGATGAATAGCATGAACATAACCTAGTGGCTGCTCCATAAACACCTCTTCTTGCAAATCACCATGCAAGAAGGCATTCTTTACATCCATTTGATGTAAAGACCATCCCTTTGATGCAGCCATAGCAATGACTGCTCTTACGGTTGCCATCCTTGCAACCGAACTGAATGTTTCTTCATAATCAATGCCATATGTCTGTGCATACCCCTTGACAACTAATCTTGCCTTGTATCTGTTCACAGAACCATCTACATTGTGCTTGACCTTATAAACCCACTTACAGCCAATTGCATTCTTGTCTTTAGGCAAAGGCACCAATTCCCATGTAGCATTTGCTTCCAAGGCATCCATTTCTTCATCCATGGCTTTCTCCCATTTTTCTTTTCCCATGGCTTGCTCAAAGGAAGTGGGTTCTGGTTCCTATATCACTTTGACCATATAGGCATAGTGAATGGCTGTAAATCCATCATATTTCAGCCTATCCACAGGATATCTAGCTCTGGTAGACCTGCGCAAAATAGGCTCACTTCCAGGTGCTCTCAAAACATCCCTGGTCTTCCTTACTCTAGGTGTAACAATAGAAGGAATACCCAACTCATCATCAATGCTCTGTTCTGAGCCACTGGATTCACCATCCACATAAGAGTGACCTGCATTCACATCAAACATGGGCTGATCTACCTTCTCTTTTCCTTTTCGTGATACCTGCGTACCACTAGCTGCATTGCTTTGAGGAGATTCTCCTGATCTCAATCTGCCTGTCCATGGCGAAGTATGTGAACCATTGCTAGAGGACATTGTAGGTCCACTAATATTTTGTGATTGCTGCAGTAAATTATGTGCACATCAATCATCACATTTACTGGTTTATACCAGCTACTCATCTCATAAAAAACAACATCTCTGCTCACTGTAAACTTACGAGTAGAAGGGTTATAGCATCTATACCCTTTCTGCTGCAGAGAATAACCAATAAAGATGCACTTCTCAGCTTTTGGATCCAACTTGGACCTCAACTCATTTGGCACATGAACATAGGCAATGCAACCAAAAATTTTCAAATGAGAAATATCTGGTTTCCTACCAGTATACATCTCCTCTGGCGTCATGCCATGTATTGCTGTAGTGGGAGTCTTGTTCATTATGTAAACTGCTGTAGCAACTGCTTCAACGCAATAATAATCTGAAAGGTCTTTTTCATTTAGCATGACCCGAGATACCTCTCCAATATGCCTGTTTTTCCTTTCTACAAGTCCATTTTGCTATGGGGTATGACTGCATGAATATTGCTGCTTTATGCCATGCTCCTGCAGGAACCTTGCAAACTCATTTGAGAGGTACTCTCCCCCTCCATCTAACCTTAGGCATTTTATTTGCAGGCTTGTTTCTTTTTCAACCATAGCTTTAAAAGCTTTGAAGTGCCCAAACACTTCACTTTTCTTTTTCATAAAATACACCCAAACTTTTCTGTTGTAGTCATCAATAAAAGTGACAAAATAATGACAGCCTCCAATAGATGCAGCTTTAGTAGTCCACACATCAGAGTGGATTAATTCCAATGGCTTCTTACTCTCTTGAACATGCCTAGGAAATGGTTTCCTTGCCTGTTTTCCAAATTGACAGGCTTCACATACCTTATGCATTTCTGCAACCTTGAATTTAGGCAATCCTGCAACAATATTTTGGCCCTGCATTGATTTAAGTCACTATACATTAACATGACCAATGCGTTTATGCCAGATATCAATATCTGCAACTACACCGGTCCCATGTGCAAACATTGCTGCACTCAATTCAGGCATGTTCGCATCCAACGTAAACATCCTACCCTTCTTCTTTCCTTTTGCTATCAAGCGACCGTTATTTTTCATATCCTCAACAAAGCATCCATGAGGATTAAATCTGACCTGCAAGCCTTGCTCAACCATTTAACCAACAAAAACCAGGCTCTTGGTGATGTTCGGGACATGAAATACATCAGACATGTATTTCTTTTTCCCATCCTGCATAGACAAAGGAATTTTACCAATCTGCACAATAGGATGTGTAGTATCATCACTAGTCTCCACAAATCCTAGTCTTTCCATTTTCCTTGCATCCTGCATCCATTCTGCATGACCTGTCATGTGGTTTGATGCACCTGAGTCAACATACCACACATCATTGCTTTCTTCTGCACTTGTCACAGAATTGGTCATGTGCTGCACCATAAACAGATGCTCATTTTTGTCATCACCTAGTCTACTAAAAGATGCATAATTCCCTTGCTACACTTTTCCATTCATGATGTCATTCTGCTTTTTGTAGCAGTCTTTAGCCATATAAACCATTTTACCACAATAGTAGCATTCAACATTGCTGTTTGCATTTTGGCCTCTCTGCCATCCACCACGACCTCTTTGGCTCCCCCTGCCTCTAGAGCTACCACGTCCTCCTCCAAAGGACTGGTTTTCTTGAGTTTGCTGCATATTCTGATTTCTACCACGGCCTCCAGATCAGCCTCCTCTACCTCTGCCTCTACCTCTTCCAGCATTTGAGTAGAAGACAGTTTCTTTTGAAGTTCCTCCTGAAGAAGATGCACCACCATTTCTCTGCTCTTCAGAAATTAGAAGAGCAAACAACTCCTCAAAATCAGGAAATTTTTCACGGACAGCAATGGATGTCCGAAACTGTGCATAATCCTTTCCTAGACCATTCAGGGTCAGAAACTAGATCATCATCTTCCACTGGCGACCCAATGGAAGCAAGTGCATCTGCAATTTTCTTCACCTTCATGTGGTAGTCATTGATGCTCATATTTTCTCTCTGCACATTGTGCAACTCCTGCTTGAGCTGCATTTTCTTGGCTTGTGTATTCAATGCTGTACATTTTTGCCAAAGTATCCCATGCCTCCTTTGGCGTACTTGCATCCTCAAAATGCACAATCATAGAATCCAAAATACTGATAGACAGCTAGTACATAACTTTTCTGGCTCTCTCATGCCATCCTTTAAATGCCTGCATTTCCTGTTGATTGGGAACATTAGGAAGAATTGGTTCTTCTTCATTTCCTATAATGAACTCCCAATAGCCTTTTCCCATAAGGAAATTCATCATTCTAAACTTCCATGCTTGGAAGTGGTTCTTGTCAAGCTTTTCAGTGACAATCTATGAAAGAGAATCAGATGCCATTATAGAACACTGCAAAAAATTTTGTCACTACAAAAAACACAGCTTCTGCCTCACACGGGCAAATTTGCAAAACTGACGAAAGTGGTATTTGACCACATAGTCACTTCCTAGTGATGATTTTGCATCAACAGGCAATAAGGATGATTCTGTAACTCCCAGTATCTCTGCGCACAAGCATACGATGCAATTTCTATGGCAACTTTTCACTGACCTGCAAAGCAATGGTCGCACAGCAAAAATCAAGCCTTTCTCTGAGTGCCTGCGAAGAACTTCCGCCTTCAAAACGGGCCCCAAAATGGCCTCGAATCAGAAAAATAAAGTCACCAAGGGATTTGCCCTATCCCGCAGCATATACTGCCCTCTCGTCACACCGCGAAGGGTGTCTTAATCTGAGATAGTGCACTCTTGCACTTCCGACTGTGCTACCTGCAGAGATTTGCTCCCAAACTCAAAAAAGGAAAGCAACACAGGTCCTCTTACAAGGACACCGCGAACTTGGTTTTCTTTCTTGAGCTCCTTACCACGAACTAGGCTCTGATACCATGTGAAGATAGTGGGAGAGAGGAAAGGAGTCTCACTTACGGCTTTCTCACATACACAATGGGGGAATACACACAAAGGTGGAGGCTGAAAACAGTTTTCCTCTTCTTAGTTGTGAAAGCCAAAAGAACTCTAGTACAAAGAAATAGGAGAACCCTATATGTGGGTCTCAAACCAAACTCAACTAACTAAGGTGGCATACTAACTGAGCCACGAGCTAGAGTACATAAGGATAGCTGCCATCCAGCTATTATTCGTGGGCAGTGTACCAACCGCATCTGCAGCTAACAAGTCGGTGACATAAATGCACAACGGTCACCCTGGCATATCACGAGTGGAGCTTGATATCTCAACAAGAGGTGGGCGACATGAGAGAGAGGAGGGGAGAGGTGAGGGACATGATAGAGAGGAGGGGAGGAGAGGAGGGGCTGGGAGAGGGGAGGGGCGAAGTGAGAGAGAGGAGGGAAGGGGGTATAGAGGAGAGAGGGGAGGGGAGTCAAGGAGAGGGATGGCAGGGAATTTTTTGAAATGTCAAGGATAAGGATGGCGGGATTTTTTCTGATTTTTTCAAAAATTTCTCCTTCTCTCCCCTGATCTCTCCTCTGTCTCGCCATAGATTTCAAAATAGGAAAGAGAGGGATGGCGGGAATTTTTTTCAAATTTCAAATAAGGGAAGTGGGGAATGGCTTTTGATTTTTTTTTTGAAATCTATATCATCAAGCCACATTTCTTTTGGGCGAGGGGGGGGTGGGGCACATGTGGCTGACACCACATGTTTGGGGGACGGGGGGGCACATGTCGCTCACACCACATGTTTGGGAGTGGGAGGGCACATATGGCTCAAGACACATGTTTGGGGGGGGGCCATGTGGCTCAAGCCACATGTTGGGGGTGGGGGGCACATTTGGCTCATGTCACATGTTTGGGAGCGTGAGGGGGGGGGGACATGTGGCATGAGACATATGTTTGGGGGTGGGGGGGGCACATATGGCTCAAGCCACATGTTTTTTTGGGGGGGGGGACATATGGTTCAAGCCACATGTTTTTGGGGTGGGGTGGGGGCACATTTTGCTTATGCCACATGATTGGGGGGTTGGCGGGGGGCTTCTCTCTCTCTCTCTCTCTCTCTCTCTCTCTCTCTCTCTCTCTCTCTCTCTCTCCCTCTCTCTCTCTTCCAACTCCCCCCTCCCTCACTTTCCCTCTCCCCTCTTGTTGTCTGCTCCCTCTCTTACTCCCCCCTCACTCCCTCCCTCTCCCCACATGTGACACATGTTGCATGTCGGGGCTCTTCCCCCACATGTGGGGCACACCACATGTGGGTATTCTTTTTTGGATAAATTGTTTAATTTGCAAAAGTTTGTTGATTTTCAAAACAAACATTATATATATATATATATATATATATATATATATTGGGGGAAATTTCCTTTTTAAGAAATATTTATTAAAAAAGCAAAATTTTGGGGAAATTTTTAAAAATAAAAACTTTTGGAAGTTTTCAAAATTTTTGGTTATATTTGAAAAAAATCTATAATATATGTCAAAATTTTGCTCTTTTCTGAGTGATTTTTTTAATTTTCAAAGCTAATGTTGATTTTTAAAAACCATTTTTTCCAAAAAAATAATCTTTTAGGAAAATGTTTTTAAGAATTGTTTATTAAAAAATCAAAATTTTGGTGAATTTTTTAAAATAGGAGACTTTGAAAAATTGTGCATTTTTAAAGTTTTTTTTTGGAAAAATTTATAATAGATATCAAATCATATATATATATATATATATATATATATATATATATATATATAAAACAAAAATTTCTCTCCTCTACATGCAACTTTTGCTTCCACTTGGATTCCCTAATAACAATATAGAGGGACAAGCCCCACCCTTCATCATAAAGTTGGTTGAAACAAACATGCATCTAATTGTAATTGAAAAAGGCTTGCACTTAAATGGTGTATTTTTACACCAAGAAGGTGTATATGTACACCATCTCTCCAAAAGAACAAGTCATCTTGATATACTTAGGACTTTGGTTCAAAACTATGTGATGTCGACCAAAGTGTAATTATTTGGTTAATCATAAAAGGCTATTTGTAAGCTTATCTACTATTTGGTAATGAGGCTAAATTTGGGTTTTCAAAGTTTGCTAGAAAAACAGCTAATGGTTACTCTATATACGTGGGCGTGTAAAGTTTCAACCAATATTGCAAGATTTGTTTTGAAGTATATGGAAAAAAAAACTTGGGTCTATGATATAAAATTAGACTTTATCTAGTCCAATTTTGGAATTGGACTTTATACAAGTCCGATTTTTTTGAATACAATGTTTAATCTTGGTTGCTTCTTGCTTTGCCATGACAAAGTTGTAGAGCCAAGGCTTAAGATGTTTCCACTAGTTGACCTTATATTACTTTTAATTCTTTCCCAATTGCCATCGATGTATTCATTGAAGCATAAATCAAATGACTTTGTAAAATGTAGTCCATAATCCCATGTACTGTGGAGGTATGTAATCACTCTCTTTGCTGCATTAAGATGAGTCTTCTTGGGATTCTATTAGCTAATCACACAAATAGAATAAGAAATGTCCAACTTGGAGATAGTCAAGTAGATCAAGATCCAATGAGCTATGTGTACTAAAGAGGATCCAAATCTAGAGAATTGTTAAGTACAAACATTTGATGTTTCTTGAGTACCCATTGAGTGTACTCTCCTTGAGAGAGTGTGATCTTATGTCATCCTCTATATTTCTATCCCAACAAATCATGGAGTTTTCCCAAAGTCAATGTATTGATCAAGTTGTCAACATAAAGCACTACTAGAAGGATGTTTTTTACAATCTTCTTGATGTAAAGATATGGATTTGAATCTAATGGTTGAAATCCAAATGTATATGATAGTTTATCCTTCCATTCCATGCACAACATACCTATTTTGAATGATAGAGTGATTTTTACAACTTGTACGCTTTCCCACTGATAGTATGGTCTAAAGGCTATGTCATTTAGATCTCCTCACCTAAAAACCTATGGAGGAAGGAATTCTTCACATTGATCTAGTGGATAGGCCAATTATGTGGAAAGCAAGCACAATGGTTGGCTATGGTCATCTTTATAACTATTGCAAGGGTCTCTTTATAATTGTGCCATACTCGGGCATATCACTTGGCTAAAAACCTAGCTTTGTATTGGTTAGCCTCACCATGTGAGTTGAGATTGAATGTATACACCCATTCTCATCCTATGGAATTCTTCTTCTTTTTTTTCGGCAAAAAAATTCTTTTGTATTATGTCTCAAAGGACAAGATATAACCATGTCAAGTTCCATCTACTACACTTGGTTCAACCAGCAAACAAAAGAAGAAGAAATGATGTGATCATACATCAGTTATAGACCAAGCCTCGGTTGGTTTGACTTTAAAATCCTTGATCAAAGCCTTGCCATCTTTGTAGACAATCCATTTGCCTTCTTTTTTAGCTGTCTTCCCCTTTGCTAGTTTTGAGCTTTTGTTCCTTGGTTTTTAGTGAGTTCCTCTCTGCAATCCAAACCTATAGACGTTTCAACTTGTTAGATTATCTAAGAACTTGCATTCTTTTAGCTCTTGACTTGAAGGTAAGAATTCCTTGTGATCCTTCCTAAGCTATCTCAAAGTAGAGATCATCCAAATCATTAGGTGAGCAGACTTTAGCTTGCTCCTTCACTTCCTTGTGTAGTCATGTATAAGGAGCTCTTTGCTTCTCCTTTTGTCTCTCCCTTGAGCTTCTCTTGTGTCTCTCCCTTCAACTTCTTATGCATCTCTTCAATTTTACTAGATACTAATTCATCATTTAAAACTAAAATGGGAGTTGGCTTGTTTTAGCTTCAACTCATTCACTTTCACTCTCTCCTGTAGATCCTTAAATTTTTGCTTCAATTCACTATTCTCCTTCTTGAGCGAGAGAATATACTCATGGAGAAGAAGTATGACCTCATTTTGCCTAGTGTTAGGCAAAGGTGATGCTAGTTTTGCAACATATGAAGGTTGCTTCTCTACTTTTTTGTCATTCGTTTAAAAAAAAAAAAGCTGTCTACTAGGGTATTAACATCCATAGAGTACAGCCGCCAAATGTAGGGTAATCAATGAGTAAAGGTGACCAAGCCGAATGATCTACATCAACAGGACAAGCTCAAGGGAGTTTGATACCCAAATACACCATGGTCAATTACAAGAAATATGCACATGGAAGGAGTATAGCTCAAACTCGGGGAGTTTGACCCCCAAAAGTCCAAGGATTCAAGGGTCCCAAGCATAGGCAGTATGTTCTAGCTACCATTGCCCGGAACAAGGAGATGCACATGCGCCTTGCACTATTCAGCTACACATCCACAGAAAATAGTGACACCAACAAAAATAGCCACCCACGGAAGGAGTATAGCTCAAACTCGGGGAGTTTGACCCCCAAATTCCCAAAGACCCGCTCCAAAGTCCAAGGATTCAAGGGTCCCAAGCATAGGCGGTATGTTCTAGCTACCACTGCCCGGAATAAGGAGATGCACATGCGCCTTGCACTGTTCAGCTACACATCCACAGAAAATAGTGACACCAACAAAAATAGCCACCCACGGAAGGAGTACAGCTCAAACTCAGGGATTGTTCCCTAAATATTCTGAAGAAAAGGCTTCCAACAACATTCAGGGTTATTGTGGGGTGTCTCGCGGAAGCCGAGCCTCGTCACTCCAGGTTTTGAGCCTAGTCTACAAGGTTCAAACCCCAAATAGGTGAAGGTGTGAGGGCGCTTAGGGAGTTTGAGCCCCAAATCACCCGAGCCTAGGAGTGTGGCGAGGCTAACACAAGCACTATTTGGGAACCGGTTAGGACCACCTCCTAATACCAGGTTTGTCCCAAGTGCTTTAATATGGTTAACAAAAGCGTTATTTTCGTTAGAAGGGAGAGTCAGTAAGAATAGCAATATGCCTTGGCGCCCTACGAACCCAAGAGCCCATGGTTGTAAAGTGAGGGAGAGTGCTAAAAAGGAAAAGGGTTGGCCCTCCCTTCAAAAAGTGACTTGTATAAAAGGCCAAATGGTTGACTTTGGTCTTCATTGTTGTTTGCACCAAGTTGAATATACAAGCCCCCTGTTCTCTTCCAAGAGAGTGTTTGGGTGTTCTCTTGTTTTCTCATAGTGCCTTTGTGGTTGTCACTCTATCCCCCTTCACTCCCTTCTCTTTCTTCCCTTCCTCCCCCCTCCTTCTCACCTCCTTCTCCCTCTCCCCTCCCCTCTTCCTCTTCCCTCTTCCTCGCGTGAAACCACATTGCAACAATTCGGAGGCCGCTTGAGTGACACTTGCGGATGACTCGTGCTATGCATTACTCCCACAAGGAGTAGCTAGGTGGAGGCTCCCTCGGCATATCTTCAACTACCCCACAACACATGAGTCACCGTTGAGACCTGACAAAATATGAAGAGGGGAGAGGAGAAGAGTGGAGATGAGGAGAGAGGGCACAGCTAGAGAGCACACCACAAATGACTAACTGTACACTAGAATTAGTTGAAAAAATAGAATATATACAAACCCTTTTAGGGTTAGGGTTAGGGGATCTAACCCTTTCCTTTATAGCACTCTATAAGGTTGGTGCTATGCACATATGATCACGTGATGGTGCTATGCACACATGATCACATGATGTTGAGCGTGAACTCTCAACACCTTCCCTCAAGATCAACATCATGAAGTAGGCCTTCCCTCAAGATGATGATTCTAGGGAATCGAAGAAGGACTGAGCATTACATTCCATCACACCCCTTTAATGGGAATGTCCTTCCTCTGCATCAAACCAAGAGCTAGTCGGTGTTTCTCGAATAGCTCTTTACCGAGTGGTTTGGTAAAGATGTCTGCAACATTTTCTTTGCTATCACAATGCTGCAGTGTGATGTCACCAAGTAACACTCTTTCTCTGATGAAGTGCTCTCTGACATCAATGTGCTTTGTTCTGGAGTGATATACTGGATTTTTGGCCAATGCTTGAGCCGATTGATTATCACAGTATATTGTTGTTGGCTTTGACTCATCAAAGTAATCTGTTTCTGACAATAGTCTTCTGAGCCATATAGCCTCACATGCACCTGTAGTGAGTGCTCTATATTCTGCTTCAGTCAAAGACAAAGAAACAGTTGGCTGTTTGTTTGACAACCATGATATAGCACCTTGACCAAGGAAAAATGCATATCCCTGTGTCGATCTCCTGGTCTCATGATCTCCAGCATAGTCACTATCACAGTATCCATGCTACCGTGGATGACTTCCTCTGTATTCTATCCCAAATTGTCTTGTACCTCTGATGTATCTCAAGACTCTTTTGGCTGCATTCCAGTGAGACTGTTTTGGATTTGCCATAAACTGTGCTAGTGAGCTTACTGCATAACAAATATCTGGCCGTGTGATTGTCAGATATATAAGAGATCCAATGAGTTGCCTGTAGTATCTGTCATTGATTGTAGGCTTTTCTGAATCTTTAGTAAGTTTCAAACTCTGTTCCATGGGAGTGGCTGCAATCTTGCAATCTGCCATATGAAACTTCTTCAGGAGACTGTCAACATACTTGAGCTGACTCATGAATGTGCTATCTGAATCTCTCCAGAACTCAATTCCAAGACAATGGTGCATAAGTCCAAGATCTTTCATGTCGAACTCTGCAGATAAGTCTTGTTTTAGTTTTCTAATGAAGCTATCCTTGCTTCCTGTCACAATCAGATCATCTACGTAAAAAAGTGCAATAGTAATATCTTCCCCTTGAACTTTGTAGTAGAGAGTATGATCTGCATTGGACTTCATGTATCCCAGATTAGCAAAATACTTGTCAATTCTGCTGTACCAACTTCTGGGTGCTTGCTTTAAGCCGTAGAGACTTTTCTTGAGATGGCAAACCTTGTTCTCTTTTCCTGGTTCAACATAACCGGCTGGTTGTTGCATGTAGACTTCCTCGTCTAGATAACCATTGAGAAATGCATTCTTGACATCGAGCTGATACACATTCCATTTACTGAGTGTCGCTAGTGATATCAAGAACCGTATGGAATCCATCTTTGCTACTGGAGCATAAGTCTCATCATAATCTTGGCCATATTGTTGTGCAAAGCCTTTTGCAACTAATCTGGCTTTGTATCTCTGAATAGTGCCATCTGGATTGTACTTCACTTTGTATACCCATTTGTTGGCTATGGCCTTCTTTCCTGGTGGAAGGTCGCATAATTCCCAAGTGTTATTTTTATACAAAGCATCCATTTCTTCATTCATAGCAGTTTGCCATTCTGGCTTATCTACTGCGTCTTCGAAGTACACTGGCTCTTCTGTAGCCATGATGGTAGTCATAAGAGCATAGTTGGTGGTTTCCACCTGAATTGCTTTGCCTTTCTGAGCATATGTCAATCTGGCTGGTGGTCTGCTTTCCCTAGTAGACCGTCGGAGCTGTTGTGGCACTGCTTGGGGTGTTGCTGGCAATTCTTGCTCTTCTTCATCAACCTGTTCTGTAGGTGACTGTGAAGTCGATGCTTCTATCTCCTGTGTAGGTGAGGTTTTCCATTCTGATTCCTCATCGAAGATTACATCTCTGGAGATAATGACTTTGCGGTTGATGGGATCATACAATTTGTATGCTTTGCTTTCTTCACTGTAGCCAACCATGATGCATTTGCGTGACTTCGCATCCAATTTCCTGCGATGATCATCATGTATGTGGGCATATGCTATGCAACCAAATATGCGGAGATGCCCAATGCGTGGCTTGTGTCCAGTGAATGCTTCATAAGGAGTCATACCTTGTATCGGTTCGGTAGGAAGCCGATTAAGCAAGTAGTTAGCTGTAGCTATTGCTTCTGCCCAATACTGATTCGGAAGATGCTTTTCACTAAGCATTGCTCTAGCACTGTCTGCTAAAGTCCCATTCTTCCTTTCAGCTTTTGCATTTTGCTGAGGAGTATCTGCACATGTGAATTGTCTTCGAATGCCGTGATTTTTGCAAAAGTTCATGAATGCTGAAGACATGTATTCACCTCCTCTGTCTGATCTCATGACCTTGATCTTTCTGCCTGTTTGGTTTTCTACCATGGCTTTGAATTCTTGAAATCTGGTAAACACTTCAGATTTCTCTTTCAGAAAGTAGACCCAACAATATCTGCTGTAGTCGTCGATGAAGGTCAAGTAATAAAGTGAACCATTGATGCTGCGGGTCTGGGCATAACCCCATACATCTGTATGAATCAAATCAAGGATACCTCGTGCACGAGAGGTACTTCTGACAAAGTTGGTTCGCTTTTGTTTGCCAAAGCAGCATGCTTCACAAATTTTTCCAAGAAACTATAGCTTCGGAATCCCAATTGCCATATTTTGATTCCTGAGATCTAACAAGTACTTGAAGTTGACATGACCATATCTCTTGTGCCATTTTGCAGATAGTGGCATCTATTGCATTTGAGCTAAGATGGCATGCTTATCTGGTACTGTAGCTAGCATCCTGTATAAGCGTCCTTCCTTGACACCTTTTGCTACTAGCTGACCTCTTTTGGATTTGTCTCTGATAGTGCATTCATCACCGTCGAAGATGACTTTGTAGTTGTGTTCCGTCATTTGACCTACTGACAAAAGGTTTTTGCTGAGCTTCGAAACATAGAGCACATCTTTGACTAATCCTTTTGTACCAGTGAAATTGTTCATAGGGATAACACCTGTCCCTTGAACTGGATTCGGTGTATTGTCTGCTGTGTAGATGACATTCTTTTGACCTTCTAATGGCTTCATTTCTGTGAACCATTCCTGATGATTTGTCATATGAGATGATGCACCGCTGTCGATGTACCAAGGATCCTGTTCCACTTGGTCAACTTGATAACTGAAATCCTCTTTGGGATTGAAATCAGTGTCTAGGTGCATTGTATCAGTCTGATGCAATTCCTCACTTGCAAGAAACATATTTCCATGTTCATTTGCAAAATGACTGTGACTAGAATGTCCACCACGATGATTTCCTCTTCCTCGGGAATTCCCTCGATTACTGTTGGATTGACCGCCTTGGTCATACTGCTTCTTGCGGCAATCTCTTTCATAGTGTCCAAACTTGTGACAATAGTTGCATTGAATGTTTGACACATTGGTGGATGCATTCCCTCGTCCTTGGAATCTTCCTCGGTTGGAATGATTTCCGCTTTGCTGATTCTGATGTTGCTGAGGATGATGCTGATGCTGATGCTGATTTTGACTTTGTTGATGATGACCACTTTTCTGATATGATCTACCTCTGTTTCTACCTTTGCCTCTGTTTCTGTCTGAAGCTGTGAATGCCTGATCATTAGAATGACCTTTACGTGCTTGAATGGCCTGAGTCCTGAGTTCTTCACGAAGTAGAACTGACTGAAGTTCTTCCAGTGTTGGAATTTGCCGTTGGATGGCAATACTCTGGACTAGATTCTCATATCCTTCTCCTAGTCCATTCAGGATTACTTGAACCATTTCTGCGGGATTCATAGTCTCTCTTGCTGCTGCAAGTTGATTGTTGTAGTCTTTGATGCGGAGTACATAAGCATGACCGGTTTCACTGCTGTTGTGGAAACTCTGGTTGATCTGGTTTCTCAGGGTGAGAATCCTGGATGTGTTCTTGGACTCGTAGAGAGCTGCAAACATATCCCATGCTTCTTTTGATGTCTTGACTGTGTTGAGCTGTCCTAGCATGACATCTTGCACATTCTGCTTGATCAGGTGATAGGCATACTTGTCTTTCTTATCCCATTCTGCTTGAGCTCAGGCAATGGCAGGATCTGCTACTGGTGTGGAAACTGTTTGTGTAGATGTAGATCCCGATGTAGATCCCGTTGCTGGTAGTGTGACAACAGATGGAGTAGAGCTACTGGTGGCTGGATTGGTCAATGGTCTAGGTATGGATCCATCGACATACTCCCATTTGTCCTGAAGCACAAGAATGGTCTCCATTCGGTATTTCCATGTACCGTAATTGGAGTTGTCTAACTTAGCAGATGCCTCCAGATTGAGGTTGCTAGTCGACGTGGTGCAAACAATGTACTCAAAAGTGTCCTGAAAAAACTCTGTATGAATCAACTGCAAATACACTGAAGATGCCAAGTGAAATCTCTGTACCGTCGATGAAGATAGAACTGCAGTATATAAGATCTGATCTGTGTTACAAGGCTTGTGGCAATGATGCTGGGAATAGCCAAGAGGCTTTACAAGGCTAAAAAATGATGTGCACGATGCCGTGAGATAGCCAAATAGGCTTTACAATGGTGGCATGTGTGTGTGAAATCAAGTGCTATCTGCCCACTGAACCAATCTGCAATGCCTCTGAACTCTGAAGTCTGCTCACTGAACTGATGAACGTAAGATTTCAGGTAATGTAATGATGTGAAATCGGATGTGAGCGTATGGACTGACTCCGAGTAGGTACTAGTCGGGAATTTCGCGCATGGCTTAGATTGGCAACTTGGGGAATTCAAAGCGTCCCCTCTATGGCGATCTAGTCTACTCTGATCTAGATCTAAACCAACCGTCGATCGATGAAAGAGCAGCAAATAATTCCTTTTCTTTTGTTCTTTTTAAGTGCTGGGTCAGATGCGTCGATGTAGAGGCAAATGTGCGTGAAGGAAGTGGTTTTGTCGGCGAGGCTCAAATGTGAGTGTAACTTGCACCGAAATGTGCGCGTGATGTAACGAACGCGTAGAGCACAAAAAATCGAGCGACTTTCCTTTTTGGAGCACCCTCAAATTCTTCCTGGATCAAGAGATATGACTTGATCTAGGTGGAGGGGCAAAAGGAGTGCAAATGGTGCTCAATGATGATGTGTCACTGTGAGTCACATGCAGTGATGATGTGGCACTGTGCTTAGCAAGAGGTGTGCCAGTGAAGCTCTGTGCTGAGGTGGCAGGAGTGTGCACAGTGTGCTTGGCAAGGGACTGTGCCTACAGAGGGTCAGTGCTGACTGGACTGTTGAGGTGGCAGTGCTGAGGTGGCACAGATGATGTCAGCAGGGTGATGTGGCAATGCTGATGTGGCACTAATGACATGGCACAGGTGACATGGCACTGATGATGTGGCACAGGTGACGTGGCACTGATGACGTGGCACAAGTGACGTGGCTGATGACATGTCACTAATGACGTGGCAGGTGATGTGGCTGATGACGTGTCACTGATGACATGGCAGGTGACGTTGCTGATGACGTGTCAGTGATGATGTGGTAGGTGACGTGGCTGATGATGTGTCAGTGCTGATGTGGGATGACGTGGCAGTGGTGACGTGTTAGCTGACGTGGTGCTAGTGACGTGGCACTGTGGATAAGGGTGCCACGTGGCTGGTCCTTGACCACACCTGTGTGTGTGGTGACCCTGGGTGGATAAGGTCTATGCTAGGTGTCAATTTTGTGGCCAGCCCCTAGGTGCTTCCTATCTGCCACTTCCTATCTGCCACGTGTAAGAAGATTGGAGTTCGGAATCTTCGAGGTTCTGATGGAATCTATGAAGATTTCGTTAATGAACATTGCCGGTTTGGCGAGACGGTCGCACAAGAGCTGGCGTGGGCGAGACGGTCGCACAAGAGCGGTCCTTTCCAAACGCACGATGCTGCCGGTTTGGCGAGACGGTCGCACAAGAGCGGCGGGACACGTCGTAGATGCCATAGCAGCTTGTAACCGAACTCTTGCGCTGGACCCCCATTGTACGACAGCGCTAAGCGCTAGAGCTTCGCTGTATGAGATGGTGAGATGCTTTTTGGAGTGTTTGCTCGATTTGCAACAGCTAAAGATGATTTACGAAGCTGCACTTCGTTATCGAATGGTACGGGAGCCCTGCTGGTCCATCCGTCAACAGACAACAGCGGACATCGACTTTCCTGGTGGCTTGGACTACATCAACAGCAAAATGTGGACGGAGTTGGTTGCCGCAGTCCGCGTTCGCAGGGCTTTCGCTTGGCGATGGCGAATGGCTTGCGAGGGGCTCGTTGGCGGAGCTTGGAGATCATTTGCAAGCTTAGACTGTCGAGAAAGTCTCTTCAACAGTGGCAAAGCGTGCGCAAGGCTTGCTTCATGGGGTTGCGCAAAGCCTGCTTCAGAAGAGAGGCTGTAGAAGATCGTATGGAGCAGCCTGCTAGCGTTGAAGATGCAGCTACGTCGACTGGAGCCAGTTGTTGAGGTCGTCCGAGCGTTGCTTGTGCATCAAGATAGGAGTCGGCTCCTTATCTCACATAATTTCTCACACAAAAAGTCTCTCACTCGATTCTTTTTCTCTCAAAAGAATAGATCTCTCCTATATCTCTCTCAGTGAAGGAATGAACGGAAGGAGGATTAACAAAAATCTCTCTCACAGAACTAGTTCTCTCACAATCTCAATGCTCACTCTTTCTCACAAACACTCAAGAGAAGGAACTAAAATCTCTCAAGAATGAACGGAATTCCCTTAAGGAATGACAGAAATTCTCTCAAATGGACGGATGAAGATCTCTCACCGGAAGTGGACTCTCACGGAGAACACTCAAGAGAACTCTCAATCTCACAATCTCTCTCACACTCTCAAGAATCGCAATGCCTCAGCGGAAGGCAAGGGAGCTCTGATACCATGACAAAATATGAAGAGGGGAGAGGAGAAGAGTGGAGATGAGGAGAGAGGGCACAGCTAGAGAGCACACCACAAATGACTAACTGTACACTAGAATTAGTTGAAAAAATAGAATATATACAAACCCTTTTAGGGTTAGGGTTAGGGGATCTAACCCTTTCCTTTATAGCACTCTATAAGGTTAGTGCTATGCACATATGATCACGTGATGGTGCTATGCACACATGATCACATGATGTTGAGCGTGAACTCTCAACAAGACCCACTACATTTTTGGTATCATTGTTGGGGACAAAAGGTATGCTTTTGCATTTGCACTTGTCTTCCTTCAATATATTCCCATTGCACAAGTTTTCAAGCTTACCTTGGAGCTTGTTAATGGAGTTGTAGGGGAGAAGAGAGGTGGAAAGAGAGAGAGAGAGAGAGAGAGAGAGAGAGAGAGAGAGAGGACATAAATCTATTTTTTCATGTAGCAATGCCATTTGTGAGCATGAGAAGCTTGTTTTGGATGCTTTTTGGTGTTTCAAGTTGATAGGAATGTAGTAGGCTTGATTGCTAAGGTGTGTATGTGGTCTAATCACCTCAAAAAACAATAAAACTAAGGAATTTTGTCAAATTTTGAAGTAGTTTCATGTTCTAGAACTCCCCTTTTCTAGGTTTTTGCATTTTGGCTTTCAGAAAGTGTTTGTTTTCAAGTTTTTTTTCATTGAGTAGGTAGATTAGGTAGTGTCGCACCCCCCATCATAAAAAATTATGAACAGAAACTGCAAAATCCTCAGAAATCATCAAATCTCAGTGAACAAAACTGTGTATGACTATCCCGCCAAGTCGGTGTTGTAGTGTATCGCACCAACCAGATTCCCCACCGATCGGTGTGTTAGCAAGATCTCTCCTGATAAACCTGTGTTGACTTGGTGCCGTAATGCTTCCCCGTCGACCTAACCTCTGACTACGGTTTACCCTGCCACCCGGAGTTAATGCATGTCAGAGTTACTTCTGCACCAATTTGACAAGTCATTGATCGGTGCTATAGTGATTCCCCGTCGCTCGTATCACCGATGCTATGAACCCACCCCCATGCCCGTAGTTGTAATCATTCTCCTCCACCCGTTGCGCTACTTCCATCACACCACCCATCGCTATGTCTCTCCATCGTCCGATGTTTGCCCACTGTTATTCGATATCCCTATGCCTATGGGAATATCCCTTTCAACCAATCGCATCGACTACATGGCAATCATTTTCCCATCTGATCATCGTGATACATTCATCACACTGACTGGTGCTATCTCCTTATTTTGCCAATCGTCCTCGTTGAAAGGTTACGCCACCGCCCGCCACCTAAACTATACTACACTGTCCAACACTGACTGGTGCTATCTCCTTATTTTGCCGATCATCCTCATTGAAAGGTTACGCCACCGCCCACCACCTAAACTATACTACACTGTCCATTGCTATACCCGTAGCACACCGACAGGTGTAGTAGAGTTATCCTGTCGACCGGTGCGATACCTCTAGGGTAGCCAAGGAATAAATAGAAAATTCCAGGACCTCAATTCAACTTGGGTGTCCCCAATAGCCAGACGCATCCCACATGCACTTGAGGTCTAGAAGGATTTTGCCAAAGGGTCCCGTGCCAGAAGAAAGTGCTTTGAGCTATGCTCACATCCCACCCTTCATCCTAGTTGGGAGTTTGAAAGCTCGATTCCGAGCCTCCACTCGTTCGTAGGTCCCCGTCCAGAAACTCCATCTAGTTTAGACATAACAGAGAGCCTTCACGAGTGTAGCCTCTCCTAACTCTCCTGCACCTTCGGTTGCATCCAAGCTTAGAGGTACATTCTCTCACATGTTCGGCCGCTTAGGACGAACAGAGTCGGTAGACATGGAAAACCCCCTTTGTCCGCATGTCTGCAGGAAGGGAAGGCCATCAGCATATAGTTCTCAAGCCCCAGATCAAGACAAAAACTACCTTCGCTGATCCAGGTTCCTCCGCCTATGCTAGACCCCTTCAGTGGGAGAACATGGATGATGAAGATCCATGGATGAGGGAACTCCGTAGACAAGACCCGAGTCGAGGGGATACCGAGAACTTCCAAGGTAGAATGCCTTATGACCCTCTAACAGCCCCAGTCCCACCAACCTTTGTCAACTATGGGGCACCTCAGTTCCCACTCTACCGCACGTTGCATGGAACCAACATTACCATGCCCCATAACCCATTGCCTCCTGGAGTCTGTCCCTTTTTGCCTATATCGGTTGCACCAATGAGCACATGCACGAGTACTTATGTCTCAATGTTGACACCAGCAACTACATCGATACCACCACCTGGGCCAAGCCTAAGGCCAGCCCTGTGACCTGTCAGGCCCACAACAACACCACCTCTGCTAGCTGCTCAAACGGTGTTGACTGACGAGGCAATGCATATTTTGGTGAACGCCCTAGGAAGGGGGGCAACACCACCTCCACCCACCCCAGTGTTCCCTATAGGGATGGCAAATCCCTCGAGAAGACGTCCCATAGCCATTTCCAAGCTAATGACCAAATTCCTCAGATAAGGAGACCCGGTCTTCAACGTGAAATGGTTCGAGAAGATTTGTGAAGTCTTTGGTGCACCAGGTGACCTCGAGATGGCCAATGCATTTGGTCTCAGCTTGGATGACAAGGCAAGTCAATGGTACAGGGCTCTCACCCCATAGGAAAAGATCCAACTGGGAGACATTGAGAAAGGCTTTTATTGTGGGATTCACCCCCAGCGGCCATAAATGGAGCCCGAACAACCAGTTGTATGGGGTAAAACAAAATGACAAAGAATCCCTAAGGGATTACATTGTGAGGATTAAGCACCTCAATGCCTACTGTGACCCCTATGAGCGGATGAGTGATGAACGACTGTTGCCTTACTTCCTTATCGGGTTAGTAGACCCAAAGCTGCATGACCACCTCATAGTGATGAACCCCACCTCCTTTGAACTATGCAACAAGGTGGCCATCCGTAGGTGGATTTGAACAAGGTCTCGGCCCCCTCCAAAGTAGCCCCCTCGGTTAGGTCCTCGAGTGTAGAGTCAAGCAAGAAGGAGGCTAACGAGCGTAAAAGTTTGGATGTGAGTGAGCTAGCCTCCAATCTGTTGGAGTAGCTAGGTCAGCAATAGAGAACAGGAACCTCCAAGGAGGCATCGAGAAACCCCCACTTGTTTCCACGAAGAGAACAATGTCTAGTGCAAGGTATGCGATGGCAACCACCCCTTCAATGAGTGTCCGTGCCTAAGGGCAAGGCCGGCACTCTACTGTGCACACTGCCATAGGTGGGGAAACCATGATACCTCCCAATGTCAATTCTCGAGGTCCCTTCCCCAACCCATGTATCAAATGCGACCCCCATTGGCCCTCACAGCCCCACCTAACCCCTAGATCTCACAAGGTGGCCCTGTGGCTAGCTCTAGCTAGTACCGGGCTCAGCCAGCTCCGTTGCCACCACCCATACTAGGTCCACAACCCTCGCTACCTTGCATCACCCTAGTCAATCAAGTGTTGATCGAAGAGTTGCCCAACGGCTAGGAGGAAATGGGTCCTGATAATGGACCTCATGATTATTACCCCTATGAGGAGGGGAGTGGAGCCCTAGCCCACTACCTCCCGCCAAAGGATCAACAAGTCCCCCGTATTCCAGATTGCTTCTGTAAATGCAAAAGCGAGAGATCTGAACTCAATTGCTTGGAGGTCCTCGCTCCAATATTATACCTGCCAAGGTCCCCATAGAGCAAGTGAATGCCCCTACTGAGGCACTTCAGACCCACTAGTGTCCTGTTTCAAATGCCAGGGTCCACACTTCTTGAAGGACTGTCCATACAGGGATTGTATGCCCACCGCCCCAACCTCAACCAACCCCACCCCCTTGTGTGCAGGATGTGGCATGGAGCATCTATTGCAGGATCGTCCCACGATAAGACCAACCACTTCACTCACCCTGCCAAGGAGCACCAACCTCAATCTGCTTAGCATCAAACAAGGCCATGTGGCCACAGTGCCACTACAAGTCATTACAAGGATGCAGACCAAGGCACTAGGCAAGGCCATGAAGAAGCTCACCAAGAATGGTAAGGTATCCCCGTTGCTCGGTCAAGATTCCTCTATAGCCTCTAACTCATTCCAAGAAGGCCATTCGAGTAGGTGACGGTTCCAACCAGGTGACGGTTCTGATGAGGAGATAGCTACCCTTGCCACCTCCTCTGCTTCCGAATAATCTTCCATCTAGGGTGACCCTGATGTATCCCTGATTTCAAAAGTGAACAAACCAATGCAGGCTTAGGGCCTGGCACTGGCACCCACCTATAAAGAGACCTACCCTGACCCGGTCTTAGAGAAGCAGTACATAAAGGATGCCCAAAACTTGGTGTGTGATTGCCAAGATAGGTTCGAGCATCGACTAAAGGCCAATAGGGGGTTAGATACTATCCATCCAGCCCACTTGATGGGGCATAGAGGATCAAAATCGCTCAAGGTACCAGAAAGAGTGGAGGAAGAACACCTCAGCTTAGAGCAGTTGGAAGCTCCAGATTTGATATAGAAGATGTTCCAAGAAGACCCAGTGCTACATAACCTCCAAGATGAAGGAGACATATACGGCTTTGATGACATGTTGTCCATGGAGGAAGAGACTTTATGAGAACCCTATGATAGTGCCGGGCTAGTTGCCTTCCTATCTACAGAAGTGAAAATGTCGATCACGTCTATGCTAAGAGGAAATCCCATCCTATGGCATGATCTGTCCAATTGGATGAGCAGGCCATTCATACCTCTAGCCCTTGCTAGCCCTAAGCCCAACCAATCAACACTAGAAAAGGAGAAAAACCTACCCAAGATTCCCATCAACAAGCTAGGCCAGTATTTCGAGGGTGATGACACAAACGCCTCAATCCCCATAGTCTACCAAAACCAGAAGGTGGAAGCCATCCTGTATGGGGTTGTACACACTGGTGCCACAGGCGGTCTGACTTAACACAATGGGGATGGACACTTGAAGGTAATGGCATCACCCTGTTCACACAAGTAGGGTCCAGCCCCACAGATAGATTCATGAAAGCTCATTTCTCTAAGGAAGTCAGATCCCACAACAACAACAAAGTCCGACACAAAGGTGCCTCTTGCATCCAAGGGAAGGAACAAGCTGGACGCATACTCTACATGGCTCCTCACTCGCTATGCTGCAGTACGATGCCTGCCTCTACCACATTCATCATAATCATCACGTCTAGGTCTAGGTATGTTAGTATGGTAGGCATCTCACCCGATGTACCCACATCCCACTAGTCCCTACCGAACACATTGCATGCACACACGATCAGCACCAGGTGATTAGAGTCCATTCTTGCATTTTTACAAGTGTTCATGTTCTTGCATGCTGACTTCACTATCATGTTGCACAACAGAAGTGCACTCTGCTTAGTCCACATTTCCCCCACCCCACTCCTCCTTCCTTCTCTTTTTCCTAATTTTTACACAGCCACTACCCCGCCAACCATTGCTAAAATGTTCCCCACCGACCGTCGTCGAAATGTTTGCCATCGATCGTTGCCAAGCCATTACACCACCATTGATCATCGCCAAAATGTTTGTCGCACTGACTGTCACAATCACGATACCCCGTCGGGTCATCGCCATCCAAAATAGCACCACCTCATCACCATTTGAGTACCACACTAGCCTTGGCCTAAGACACTCCACATCGACCGTCAGCATTGAGGTTCGCCACCGATCATCGCCATCAAATTCAGCACTGACCATTGCCTTACCCCAGTAGCCTGTTGGTCGAGGGGATATAAATCTATAAAAGCAGGCCTACCCCACCGGGTTGTCACCATAGCTGTTATAACAAAACTCTGCCAAAAGTTATCCAAAAATCTGATAGTTTCCTGCCCACTTCCTCTACATCCCCACTGACAAATTATGTCCTCCTATTCTTCCTCATCCACTGATTCCCTCATCACACAACTTCCACTTCTGTTTGCCATGGAATCTGAACATGACTTCTATGAGTTTGAAGCTGACCTGGGTCTCCACCCTCGTTCCAGAGGCCACTAGCCCATCAAAGCACTCCTTCGGCCACAATTTTAATGCCGACCGAAATACCTGTGGAGGACTTACAGGACGAAGACACCTCCACCAGACATGCTACTCAAGAAGAGCTAGCTATAGCAAGCATGACCCCCATGAGAATACAAAAGCACACCCTGGCGCCAACCACAGGCGAGTACAAGATCGTGCGTTCACAAGCACACTCACCATTGGGAGAAGCATGGCTCCAAGAGCTAGATGCTTGCATGATCCACTCGCACTTTGCTTACGAGGGTCAAGACTACACCCTCCACTACCACATAGTAGTAGCATATGCCGCTCTCCAGGACCCGACAGTTGTGGAGGCACTTAACTTTGTAGGCTTGGGAAGAGTAGTAGCCCGTTTCCCATGCCACTTGGACATGATGCTACTAGCGGAATTCCTCAAGATATACAACAGCAACACCAACATTGGTGTCCTGCGTGATGCAGTCGGCAATCCCCACCACTACCAGATCAATCAAGACACAGTGCGAGTAGTATTCAACCTGCCAGTGGTGGCAGAGAAATACTCCAAGAAAAAACAGAAGCTCGATTCCCTAAAGACGGTCTGTCACTACGACCGCCACAAGTGCAGAGGCCACATCCCATTCACCACCATCCACAAGCCTGAGGTAGAGCGCCCAGCAAGAGCCCTGTAATGGCTCACTCAAGTGAAGCACACGGACCATCATCAATCCGTTGTGCCCAATATCTTGCTGAGAATGGTGAGTTTCTAGGAGATGAACTGAGCTAACTACTACTGTAGCTAGATGAGAGATGATCTCAGCACCCACGGGGATGTCATCCATAATCTCATGTTGTACACGCTGGTCCTTTATTACGTGAAAAGTCAGCATCCGCCAATCGGCTTCGGCCTCGTCGAGAAATCAACCACCGGTCCCCTATAGACTGAGTAGGAAGAGACAAAAACAAGGCCCAAGAGAGTGAGGACAACGCCAAGTGCCACTCCGGTCACTCAGGTGCAACCAGAAAGAAGTTAGCTGCTCAACCAATATGGGGAAAGCTAGTTGCATGAATTCATGCAACGACAACTACGCCTATAGTAGTTAGGTCCTCAAGATAAGGGCAGGTAGGTGCAAGGAGTGCCTATTCTCATTGAAGACCTCTAAGGCGATGACACCATCGATATCGGCCTCCATACAGGAGCTGAAACTGGTGCCCACCACCCCCACTGCTCCCTTCATCTCAGTCTCCACCACCCCTCAGGAGACAGCATCCTTTGCCACCGGCACCTGACAATAGAACAGTTGTCACGCATTGATGTAATGGAGATAAATTTCTTTGAAGCCATGGCACAACTGCCGCAAGTCGCACGCACAATCTTATAAAGGAGGCAAGAACATCGAATCTCATCCAAGCCCAGCTCTCGGCACATGAAAGCCAGTTGACAACGGTCGCAGCTCAAGCAACGAGCCATGCCGCACTAAATTGAGCCGAAGAATATCGGGCTAAGGTGGAAGAGCTCGAGCTCACTCTGACGAAAGTCAAGGATGACCTCGCCACCAGTGAATCCCTGGTCCAGACGCTCATGGAACAGGTGGACACGGTAGAATCAGCCTTGCGCATGATGCTGGAGCAACAAGCATAGGTCGAGCAGCAGTACACTAGCACACAAGAGTCCCACGACCAACAAATCCACTCCTTATAGGATCTCCTAGCACAAGAGATGAACCTCATGGTCTCCCTCCAAGAAGAAATCGAAAGATAGCATGCCACTGGCCACTCTGAGGAGTCAGGGTTGGAAGACCACGAGTAGTAGGAGTTCAAGATGTACAGGGAGGTGTCTCCATAAGTAGCCACATATATACTTGCACCACGCACCATCGTCCAAACCTTGCAAACGCACTTCGATGCACTCTGTGCACAAAACCTTATCTTCCATCTAGACCTCACTACTCCACTACCGCCTAACGCCCTCCAAACTATTCTCCATCATAATCCTGACCACTGTTGCCCCATCTTAGCTCTCTCTTGACCTACAGCCCACACCTCCCTATCTCTTCTCTGCCCCTTCGATCTCCAAACCCTATCCGCCCATCCCATTCTTCTTAATTTTCAAGGTTGGTGCTGCATCATCACTGAGTCCCTTAATTATCATGCGGACGATGAAGTGATGCAACTCGCAAAGCCTGAGGAACTCATGCCATGGATCTGCACTCCCGAAAGTCTGCATGTAGACATAAATTGGATGCAAACCTACGACTGAGCCTCAACAGTCCAAGCTT
The DNA here is from genome assembly GCF_047967505.1 of Dipteris shenzhenensis. NCBI lineage: Eukaryota > Viridiplantae > Streptophyta > Polypodiopsida > Gleicheniales > Dipteridaceae > Dipteris > Dipteris shenzhenensis. The sequence goes on along the minus strand of NC_141620.1, from coordinate 45,141,641 downwards.
AAGGACACCTATATGTAAATGGAATAGCTACAAGAAGAAGAATGAGGCCCTTGAGAAAGAGGAGAGAGACTCCTTTTATAGAGCGATTCTCACCCTCCTTTAGCTTTGTTCTGTTCTAGCCAATAGACACCTTAATTCCTTGGTGCCATAAGGACATGAATCACCATCAATTGTCCTTATGGACACATTTTGACATCACAATATGCTCATGACTCTTTAAAATTTGAGAAAGTTAAGAGTCCTCCCACATGGAGCCCAAGGGGACCCTCTCTTTTCCAAATGTTTGCATCCTTCCTACTCCATATACAAATTCTAGAAGGATTCCTTCTTGAGCCCACACTCCTCCATATGCCTTCACATGCATGGCATGTGATCTCTCCTACATTATTGAGCACACATGGACATGAGACCCACCTCTTTATATCACTCACTCTTCCTATTTTCCAAAACCCCATAATGTCTTACTCACAAATAGCTCTCACTCCATACAAAGGTAATTATCATTCATACACATGGTATTTACACATGTACTCTCTTTAAAAAAGGATGCCACTATTGTTGCCTTATTATTGGGGCTGTGGCCTTCACTCTACCCATCTAGTTGCAGAATCTATTACTGCCACAAATATATAATACTTCTCATGTGAGAAGTTAAGAATTCAACCCAGAAAATCTAACCTCCATGTTTCAAATGGGCCATATGCTAGAATAGGGTTTAAGAGTCCTACTTGTGCCCGTATTCTTTGCACACTTCAGAGATTGGGCACCACTTATGGACATATCCATTGAGCCTCCTGGGCCAGTATTACCTAGAATCTTGTGATTTGTCGTATCTAAGGAAAAGTGACTTGAACATTTATAGCATAGCTTTATAATACTTTTGAAATCTTCCAAGATCACCACCCTCCTAAGAACCTTATCTTTACCTTGCTTATCAAGGACATTGCCTATAATTGTGTAAGGTTGAGCTTTCCTTACAAACCTTTGCTTTTGTTGAGGCCTCCATCCATGAGGAAAATATTATGTATCCATGTAATATTGAACATCTTGGAGCTCTAACCAACCTATATCTATTAAAGCAAAAATAGCCATTTTGAAACAAGATAAGGTTTTTGTAGCCAACCCACTAGCTTTTTTATGGTCTTTTCTTGAAACATGCATAAGTTTGTAGATCTCAAAAGCTTCTTTTAACTCCATTGCCATTTTATATAATTCTTGTAGATTAGGAATCCTTGCCTTGTATTCTCCTTTCATTTTCCTAATGACCAATTGAGAATATCTAACCTCTACCTCTTTCACTCCCTCCGTTATGCAATCCTATATTCCACAAATCTATGTGTTATATTAACCAATGCCATTTGAAATAGCATTTGGAAATTCTCTACCCTTAGCTCATACATCTTTTCCTTCTGAAGCAAATAGAATTATTCCCCCCCAACTCCACATTGCCTAGAAGGGCTAAAGGCTACATCAAAATGCAAAGTGAAAGTATTAGGTGGAGTCTCTAAATCTTGACATACTTCTTCATTTGTCCTTGTTTCTTCTTCTCCTAAGCTCCTAACATAGAAGACATAAGGCCCAAATACAAAGCCAAAACTCAAAGTGAGGCACAAGAATTAAATCCAGCTATAGCTTTCCAAAAAAGTATGCAAAGAAACAATTTCACTAATATCAAGATGAATCCATTTGATCCCCTTACAATTCTTGCAAATGATATCCAACATTCTAAAATTTTGAAGCAATGGATCAAATGTTGCGTTCATAAGGGAGTGAAAGAGATTTACACCAAAGGAAATATTTAAAGCTACTTCTTGCACTAAAAGATTCTTTGAAAACTTTTCCATGAAACTTTGGGGCATCCAAGCTCAATCCTTCAGCATTTAAATGCATATCTTATGGTAGTTGAACAACCCTTGAACAACATCCATTGCCATATCTGCAGCTACATCTATGGTCATAGCTACATGAACAACAGTGGACATATATGCATGAACACCAGTGGGCATATCAAGAACATTAATAGTATCTAAATGAGCAATAGTATCTGGATGAGAAACTTCATAACCAATAGGAACAATAGCATCTAGATGAGCAATATCAAACACACACACACACACACACACACACACACACACACACACACATACACACACACACACACACACACACTCACACACACACACATCCCTTTGGGGACCCTTGTGTGGTTCAAGCTTGTCAACATACTGATGGACCATGATAGTAGGAAATCAGATTGGATCATGAAAGTAGGAAATCATAGAAAGAAAAACATGGAAAAGAGTGTTGTTAGCCTTCCATTACTTTGAGTATTACTTCGATAATTGGTAACGTGTGGGCCTTACCTAGGGCACATAGTTATAACTACAGTTTATTCTACCACATGTTATTGGCGATCCCATGGCATTGATAAAAATACCTATTGATTTCTTATGCCCGCTAGTGGGAGTAGACATATTATATTATACCCCTCAGTTTATTTGTTGACCAACTATGCATGCCCATGGTCATGGGGACCCTTCTATACTTTGAACTTTTCAAAGTATTGATAGGCCATGGAAACATGTAATCGTATTGAAGTCCCTCGGAAAATATTTGAGTACCCATTGAACTTCCATGGGTAAGTGCTAAAAGCTAGTGGACACTGGAGTAACCTCTAGATAATGAGACCCTACTAGATATTTATTCCTTATAGAGATGATAGGTTGGCCAGCATTGAGGAATGGACCATCCATTGACATGATTGGTACTATGGAATACATAAAAGAGTATAAAGGAGAGTGGTAGTGAGAGTGATAATTTAATGACCGTGGCTAGCTGCACATCTTTTGAGATCTTAGTGGATAAGAACATCCATGAGTACAAAGAATGAATAGTGAAATTACACCCACTATTGCTCAATTAACTGCAAAGCTGAGTGGAACAAAATTCGATACGGGGACAGCTCACTCTCCAATAGCTTAATGATTTGCAGAGAAATTACAGTTTTTCCCAATGTGATCTATTGGAGAATTAATTACCTTAGGAAATACATATTCCCTTCCATTCCCAACCTTGGTAATCGTGCAATCTTTCCATAGAGGAACCCAAGGATGTTGCGACCTGAATGAGCAGCTCCACATTATTCTACTGGTAGCTCCAATGCTATACTTCTTGGTGATGAAATAGAGGATCACACAACTCACGACTCACTAGCTATAGAGATGATGGATCACCTTCAAGAAGGGTCAGGCATTGGAGATGGCCGGTAGGGGAGTGATGGAACTTCTATATGTACGCAGATAAGATAGGTTTGTGATTTTCTACTTTGAGATTTTAGTCGCTCATGATAAGACATTGCTTGTGTTGCAAAACGACTAAAGTTCACGAGCATATATACACTGTAGAGTGCATAAGTATACACCTAGCGAACGCTCCAAGGAATACGTAATAACCCATAGCTTAGAGAGTCAAACACAGTTAGAGCTCATTTAGTCTTGGAGCTATCCCTTGAGCCGGGCCCTCAAACATAATTTATAGTGTTAGCAATCTTTTCTTATAGATAATTGTGTCATTGATGGCCCTTAGAGCAGTCGCTAGCGCAGGCAGAAAGCTTGCAGTAGCCTCACTACTGTACTCAGTCCTCGATAGCACTATGGTATGCGTGATTTTTAGAGATGGCCAGATTGCCCAAATACTCCCAGAACCTCCTCAAAGGGCTGTGGATCGGGCTCTGGATCATTCGCTGCAAAGTGCATAAGTATACACTCAGTGAACACTGATCCAAGGATTATGTAGTAATCCAAGGGACAATAAGATTTCATCACATATATTGGTCACGGTCGGGTTATATCCCTTTGACATAGAATGGAAGCGACCTTCTGGCTAGACCGTCACCTTCTGCTGTTGTCTATAGTTGAGGAGCGTAATGGTTTGTGAAACGTAATGGTTATTGCCAAGTTAAATGATAGTTCTAGATGGGGAGAGACATCAACTGCTTGAGGCATTCCCTGAGTCACACTCCTTCCATTCCCTGAGCTCCTTGCGCCTTTTACGTACATGATAATCCACGGCCCATTTTTCCCACCTCAGAACCTCCTCAGAGGGGTCTTTGATAAAACCCTTTACATCATCCACATTTGGGTGTTGAAGCAATGGTAGCTCTCTACAGCTACTATATAACAGCTCTTGATGGCCACTGTGCTTACCTAAGACCCGAGTAACAGCTCTTTGTAATAGCCACCACAGAGATGATCATGAAGTGCGAGATGATCATGAAGTGTGAGATGATCGTGTAAGAACTATAGAGAATAATGCACTGTGACTCTGAGTCCACACGCACCACTAGTATTACCTCCTATCAAATGGCACATAAGCTCGGGAGAAGGCCGCTAGTGTATAGAGGAAGAAGGATTGCGAGCTGCTTGAGGTCTAGTCTTGCAATCATCAACACTACTATAGCTTGCAGTGCAGCAATTTACTGGGTCTTGGCGATGGAGAGATGGGTCTTCTGAGATTGCAAAATAGTGCTATAATTCTAAGATGACTTCTTTACATTCGGGATCTTTCGAGATCTCATCACACTAATGGATGTAGCGGCCAAGATCTATGTGTTGGAGTGTTCTCTGTGTATTGGAATTTAATCTGTCCATCACTACTTGAGGGACCTTATTCATGGGCAATAGATATTTAGCCTTTATATGCTTTACATGAACCGGCAATTGGTGTGAAGTTGTATGAGAGGACCTTTATATGCTGTCAAGGAAGCTGTTGTATCCCCTATATTATTGGCTCTTCATAATTGAGAACCTATATATGTGAACTAAATATATGTCTTTTCTCTTGCGACTTATCACTAAGATTTTCCAATGCAAGTTTCATATAGTAAGGTTTTATCATCTTTTTAACTTGACAATCAGGGGCTACATTTACATTGTTAATTTCCTATAGTTTTAGAGGAATTTTTATCAACTTTAGAGCCAAGGAGGCAAGTCCATTGTGGCTTATGCTTGGCCAAGATATTGTACATTGGCAATGCCCAGCTCATGATCCCATTTCATAATTTAGTATTTTTATCTTATGACCCCTTATTATAATTGATTTCTTTGGGAATTGCAGTCCTGTTATAACTGAAAAATGAATATTTACAAAATTTAAGAATACCAAAAGTAGATTCTCGTTGATTAGTTACAAGATTTAACAATAATAATAATAGATTCCCTTTGATAAAGGAAAAGTGCCAAGGTTTGATTGTTGGATAGACAACATATGTTTGAAATAAGGGCTCTACATAAGATTGAGGTTTTATATGGGAATAATTACCTTTTACTAGGATTTGAAAGTGACCATTGTGATTTCTTATGACAAGGAATTAAGGGACCTTAGTTGAGATCTTGGACTTATAGAGCTTACAAAGATGTTAATATACTAGGGATGAACTCATTATAACTTTGAAGTCTCAAGGTCATTAGAACTTTGAGCTCATTATATCTTTGAGATGACCTCATTATAACTTTTACCTAGTTGTGAAGAGTATTTATTACTTTTTGGAATTGAGCTTACCAATTGAAATGAGAAGGTTGGACTTTATTTAAAATCTACAGATTGATATAATGATTCATGAACAAAAAGGATATTTCCATTGCATTTTTTATTACATGGTCTTTGACTTAAGATATCCATGGATGTCCCCTCTATTTCTTATGGGATCTTTCTATTCTTTATAAATAATTTTATGAGGATTTTTTTAGGACATTCTTTTCAGGTTTTGTAGAAGGGCAAGAAAGCATAGATTTCTTGCACTTCACAATGTTTATGATGTTAAGGAGGAGATTCCACTCTTATAAGCTCTTTTACTACAATTTGTTAATTGGGAATCATACACTTGCACTAAGGCATCCTTCTACTTGGGATTCCTATACTTTTGACTACCATGGGCTTGTTATAACTAAGAGAATTGGACTTGGAGTTGGACCATGGGATTTTACTTTGACTTGGGATTTTATGTGATTCCATTGAACATTTTTTACCTTATGAGATTTCCATTGGGACTTTATCAATAGAAGTCAAGGATCTGGCATGATTTCAAGTGTGAAATGATGAATTCACAGTTTACTTAACATTCCCATTTATTACTTGGATTTCACTAATATTTTATATGCATTTCTTAATATCTTTAATTGCCCACCTCTGATTACTATTGAATAGTAAAATGCCTAGATTTGATTATGCTAATCTAGATCGAGTGACATGGATAACAACTATGTGCCGGCATTGAAGCCTGCAGTCCCACAATTCATAGCATGCATGTTCTAATGTGCTATGTTTGTGGATGGATGCGGGTGAGTCGGCATACCTCTCCATTAGATTTGCATTGGAAATTCTAAGGCAGAAAGATGGTGTTGGCATCTTCGAAGCGTACACTACAGTAGATTATCTCCAAGTATTAGTAAATATGATTGAACATTCTATTGGAGACTAGCCATCATTATTGTTGTACTTTTTGCAATGTTCTGACATGAATGTGAGTATAAAAATTGATTTTCACTTTGTAACTTGGTCAAAAGGAACGATATGATATGAATTATTCTCACTTAGGCAGTATTAAGAGAGTGGTTAACAATGGATTACTCTCATTAAATGTTTGAATGTCTTAGCAAGTGATTGTGGTGAGCATCAATTTCAGTTATTCCTTCAAAGTGGATGCAAAGCAGGTGGATGTAGGGAAGGTGTATGCAAAGGTAGTAGATACAGAATAGGGAAGGTGAATGCAAGGTAGGTGGATGCATGGAAAGTAGATCTAGGGAAGGAGCCTTCATTGTCATCCCCTAAACCATTGCTAGTGGAGCTAATCATGAGGTGCCCACCAAATCACCCCACCAAATGCCTTGTACTTGCCATGACAAGGCTTCTTCTGTATACCTATAATAAGTTTCAAAATCAATTCTATCGTAGACGGTATGGGATGTCAAGGAGTCTAAAGATGTCATTCATGTGGTTAGGCTAGATGCACTACCTTTTCGAGAGTGGTGCCTACAAAATTTTAGGATTGTATTATGGAGTGTAGCTTAACTACAAAAATACAAAGGACCATGCACTATTGCTTTCCAAGGAAGTTAATGGACAAGTTTATGGCTGTTTATTCCCGAGAATACTATGAGATTACTGAGTTCAATAGCCCACTGAACCTTGATTAGTTAATTTACTTTAAGAAACCTCAAGTGGTCTGGCATTCACACCCCTTATTCGATGATAGGAACATGCTCATGTTGATCATATAATGTATAAGTTAGGTAGGAATGATAGGTGTTGTACCTTCACTCGTTCACCATTTAACCCTGATGATGCACGATAGGACATGTGTTACTTGTGTTGAAGGTGTTGCAACCATGGTACATGAGATGGATTGCAATCTAGAGACCCATGGCAATATGCTTGGGAGGATTAGCACATTAACTTTGATGATGATAAATCAATTAAGTATTGGAGCAAGTGGTAAAGATCGATGAGAAAAAGAAACAACAAGACTAGGCCACAAGCTAGGTTTCTGACATGGGTAATGACCCTGGAAACTGATTATATGTAAAGAAACAATTTCCTTTATCCATGTTCTATCTCTCTCTCTCTCTCTCTCTCTCTCTCTCTCTCTCTTTATGCCCCTGCAATCTTTTTATAGAGAGTGTTTTACTATCATCCAATTAAAATCATACTTTATAACCTTTTCAATTATATATGTCTTTTGAAATGGCATATCTTCTTGCAATTCAAAACCTTGTATGAATCGAGCCAATGTTAAGTGAGCAAGCTAGGTGATGCATTGTGATCCACGTTCCTCTTTTGTTGGCTTCTATTTTTCTTAGTACTCCCTATAAATGGGTTTATTAATTTGTTAGAAGTTTTGTAGCATCTATGGCCCAATTAATTAATTATAGTTTTGGTCTCATTTTAGATCCAGTGGCTTGGTGGTTTGCTCTCTTCTTTATTTTGAGTGTTGCAGTATCAAGTATTACGTTTGGATTTTGTTGAGAGCTCTGGAAAAGGTTGTAAAGATTGTGTGTTGTGTTTATGATGTGCAGCCGATTTGCTTTGGTTGTTATGTAGATTGTGCCTTGTTTGTCATATCTTGGAGCAATATATTACTTGGTATTTTCATTGTCAATATGATTGTACATACCTCTATAGATATGCTTATTCATTTGCAATTTTCTTGTACACATGATCTATATGTGTTTTTGAGTGCTGTTAAACAGAAGCCAGAAAAGGCTCGCTGCTATGTAGTATAATGACTTCATCAGCTAAGGAAGAGGAATAGCCTAAGCAGCATGCAAGTGCCTAAGAAGCTGTCATGAGTTTCACACTTGATTGAGACACAAAACCATTTTTTACTTCCACAAAGCCATCCGCACAAAAAACAAAGATAAAAAATATTCTCTTTACTAGAGATAAATGTTTGTCAATATGGCCCTTGTAGGGTCCTCTTTAGGGGCAAGGGCCTTATTGATAAACCCATGATAAATGTTTGCCAATGTGTTTGTCAAGATGGCCCTTTCCCCTTGGATCCCTAAAGTTCCATATTCAAAAACACGTTGAAAAACATTTATCTATAGAAAAAGCACAATTTGCTCACTTAACTCGTGAGTAGCTATGGTTTTTGCAAAGCAAAAGGGAGATGCACTCCACAATTGGAGAATTTTTCCCTTGGTTGGATTATTAATGAAATGGTGAAGCTTCTATTTAATGCCCAGAGCTATTTCAATATGGGTGGCCACATGCCTAACCATGTACTTTTCCAGTAAAATCACGACACACATTGGTCATAAGATGATGGAAAAAAACCCATCGGAGAGGCTTACACCTAAGATGCAATGCAAAAACTCTAGGTTCTTGGTTGTGATGGGGAGTTAGGTATGTGGCCTATTGAAGATGTGAATCTTACTCTAAGACTTGTGGAGTAGTAAATTGTAATAGAAGGCAAATTATTTGTACATGCATTGGTTATGATGATGTAATAAAATCATATATTGAGTCTCATTTTTTAAGCCTCTTGAGTATACTTTCCTAAAATTTGTAAAAGTCAAGTAGCATTGGCATGCATCATATCATGTTATGTCATCATGCATCACATCATGTTACATCTTCATGTTGCATCATATAAGCATGCAACCCTCAACTTTGATGGGGGCCATTGCTATTGCAAATAACAATAAACAAAACACAATGAAAGTGGCACCAAATGCAAATATGGTTTTCAAACAAGAAGTCCAAATGCATAAACACACATCAATACAACCTCCATAAATACAATTAGCATCTCACACAAACATAAAGGCAAGTTGTGCCATCTCCCCAATCCAAAATATTCATTAGAATTGACCTCTTGGAAGACTCATTACCTCACATAATCTCCTTTGCTTTCATTGGCTTGTAGTTGTGGTTGACCATTACAACAATACGATAGATATTGGAGCAATCGACCACTTTCACACAACCACAATGGACCCCATGCTAGGTGCCAAAGCTATGGACTACAATCTTGCTGAATGAAGAGCACTCAAGGCTCTTGCAAGCCTTTTATAAGAAAAAAATAGGTGGGAAAGCTCATCCAAATATTGTTGGCTGTAAATTCCATAATGTTTCCAGTACAAATCATAATACCAATGGTATAAATACTAATATCAGTGGTAATATTACAAAACACACTAGTATTATGGCTTGTGCAACTGGTATAAAGGGTATTACTATTAGTATTAAGGATATTACCACACCAGTATATTTATCTGGTTCATGAATGACTTTTATTCAAGTAACCAATGTGATAATGCTATTTTTACACAAGTTTGGATAAAAAATGGCGATCATCAATGACACATTAACAAAAATGTGAAAACATGAACAAAATCCCTTCATATGAAAACATAAGATTGCAACATTACTCATCAAATGCATACTAAATACCTCAAAGGGATATATGATGATGGATAATAAGGATACCTCATAAGGCCACGATCTTGTAGATGTATTTTTTAATGTCTTTTGACAAGCAATATTTCACTACAATTGGAAGGATAAAATATATTGTAAAAAAGTGTGTACTATCTGATAGTATGCAATTATCAACACACCATCAACAAGTATCAAATAAAAAAGAGAGCACACTATAAGAACTTGTGTTATGACAGGCCATTAAGCTTATTGCCCCAAGTGAAAAGATCTCCTTTGAGGGTGATAATTAAGGGGATGAGAGCCCTACATATTGTAGTGTTTATTTCTTTAGGCTTTGATGTATTTTTCATATTGTAGTCTCTCTCTTTTTTGTCTAAAATACGATTTTTTATATCCTTTTTAGGGTTTCTTGTAATACACCTTGTCTTGTATGATCTTGCCTCTTTGAGGGAATTTTCTTGATACATATTGAATTATATATTCATGCCCCTTTTAATACATCTAACATTGTATCATGTTGACTTATTCTTAATTCATTTTTAAAAAATACGAAGGGATAGAACTTGTTTATAATTAGGGATTTAAATATTACTCCTTCAAGGCATGCTTAATGTAGGTTTTTCTAGTAATACACATCTTGTGGAGGAGGCATATGAAAGGGATGTTTATTTAAATTTCTATTATTCTTATGATAGTAGAGAGAAGAACCGTGCAATGTAAAGCAATGCATATGAACGTAAACACCAAACACTAGTTCAAACCAATGTTGAAAACTTCCCATTAATATAGTCTTTCCTTTCATTTAGTTTTTCATTTTTTAAATTGACTTCATTCTTATATCATGACAATGATGCACAAGCTTAGGCTCAGACTAATGAAGACATTAAGTTTCTTAGTATTGGAATCCTTAGGTCAACATTTACCTCATCCATCTAGCAATACATATATCTTAGCGCATTTCTTTGGAATATAAAGATGTTCATTATAAAGTGAGAAGTGCTTGATTTTTCATCATTATGAGTAAAATATAAAGTGATATGTGCTTGATTAGTGGAACTTTATATGTACAATCAAAATGTTGTGGTCTATTTCTCTCTTGTCAAGTGCATATAGGATATAAAGAAAGTATGTTTTTAGATATTGGCAAGGTTTCCTACTAGCAAAGTCACATACACATGTGTACTTTAACATGATATATAAGGGAACTTGTGCATGTATATGGGCGTGTTCTTGTAGTTTCATTGCATTTATGGACAAGCAATATGCAACCATCTAGCACACACACGTATTAAATAAAGGAGAGCCAAATAGTAAAAATATTGCATTAAGGTACATTTTTGTTAAATTGATTTGGTTGTATCATTAAACAATATGTGCACCAATGACTCCTAGTAATCTAAGTTATATTTATGGTCCTAGATTTCAGCCTTTGGAAACATGAATGGCCTTACACAAGAGGATGAATTATTGAGAAGAACTAGTACCTGGGTGTAAAGGTACCACCATTAGCACTTTGGGAGTATCAACATGATTAATTCAAGGCACCCAAGCACCATGCTCCCTTTTGGATAGAAATATCCTATATATTTAAAGGTGGAAATCATAAAAATGACCACCACTCTTGTGTTTATACATGACTCTCTCAAGTAAGAACATATTGCAATTCCTTCACATTCCAAATTTAGGCAAATAGTGAAAGCTTGGCTAGGAAGTGTTAGAGCACGTTTAAATAGATGCATGTGTTTGTAAAGCACACACATATATCTATTTCATGCTAAATAACATACATGTTTTATGTCTTCCAATGATTTCTTGAATGAAAGCTAAAGGGAATGATAGTACTAATCAATACTTTTCTTAAAGAAATATACAATCTTAATCAAGTATCAAAATTCATAGGAAGATGTTAAGAGGACATGTTTTTCATGTCCAAGATATAGATTCTTTATATGTCAAGATAATGCTAAGGAAAAGCTTGCTTTAATATCTTGAAAAGGAAGGATAATAATGTGTATTCATAGGTGCTTTGGTGATCCATCAATGGAAAAGAGCTCATAAGAATAATTGAAATGATAACCATCTTAGCTTGAAGCAAATGCAAATATCAAGCTAGCTCACCTCATTAAAGTGTGTAAAGGAAATTCACACTTTGAAAAGTGGGGGACAAGAAACAAAGAGGTACATTGATATTCTATAAGGAAATGATAAAGGGTACAAACCTATGCATAAAGAATGTGAATTTTGAAAGAAGACTTTGGGTATGTGATACTTTCAATTCATAGGTGGAATCTTGTTCTCAAAAGTGAAGAATAGATTTTATACAAGATCATTTCATTCCTTTGACCCTCATGATGTCACAATAAAGAGGTTCTATTGATATACATAATGATTATTATGACAAGTACATAGTTAAAGGATTTAATAAAGAGATACATGCCTTTTTTGTTTCTTTCACCCACACCTCCAACTATCTTTCTTTAATGTTCTCATAGAAGAGATCCTAAATAATGGTGATGGTGTTAAAGACACAGATTGGCATACTGCCCTCCCACCCACTAAGCTACCAAAGGCCCAATGACATGGTGGAAAAGGGTTTTATGGAGAAAACCAATTGCCCATGCTAAATATCATAACATGGTGAAAATCTAGAATTTATGTCATTGTCAACCCTCAAATGTTTCACAAAGTTTTTTCCCCTCAAAACCATTAATTGCAAGAGCTCACTTGTTTTATGGGAAAAAGATGGGGGCCGCATGCCACTTTGGCAATAAATTTCCCATTTCCCACAAAACTACCACAATGTCATAAGGCCTTAAGGAGGGTTTGACCTTGGTGAGGGCATTGAAAGCAACCACTCAATAAGTCTATTAAAAGAGATTTAGATAAGTGAGAACAAAGGCGGTTCATCGCAAGAAAGACGAGAAAATATTATAATTCAAACCATCAAAAGGGCTCATAAATATGACTCCAATGAATATAATTAACTTAAAAATATCAAAGAGGGAATACAATTCAATCTTCATGACCTTTCATAGGAAGCAATGGGGATGTATGAGACATAGTAAATTTAGAATCAAAGCGGAATTTTTGAGATCAAATATGCAACTGGCTTTGGGCCAGCAAGAAGCTCTAGAAGCAATTGGATATAGGATAGATCTACCTAGGCCATTGGCTGGATAACACATGGCCAGGAAGTGTCGCATGCTGAGTTGGCTCACAAACCAACAAGTCAGATAGGCTAGAAGAGACTCCTGGTTTGGTCAACTTGCTTAGCCGATTTGGGGACTTCTCAACCCTCTAAATGGGATCCCTTTGGGCTCATTCACTTATCCATTGCTCATCTGCGCTACAAACTCGTCGGGACTCCCGACAAAGCCATGCGCGGCTAGCAAAGGAGTTCCCCGAGGGGTAGTCGCAGTGCTATGTGAAAGAGGAGTCGGACCAGGGGTAGTCGTAGTGCTAGGTCCGAGAGGAGTCAGACTAGGGGTAGTCCTCGGGGTAGTCGCCTGAGAGGAATCAAAGTCCTCTGGAGCATATAGATCGTGAGCTCTCCTCCTGCAAGGCTGTCCGTACTCGTCGGATGAGCGACGTGATCCCATGTCTAACATAGTCACAAACACGAAAACAGAAAACAAAAAAACAAACATAAGCATAGGCATAGGCATAGGCATAGGCAAGAAGAAAGAAGCTCAGCAAAGCCTTCACTCTTGCCTATCTATTAGGGCAGCAAAGGAGGCAGATCATAGGGGGAGACTATTGTTAACCTTGTGGCCACAAGGGCCAAAAGTGCAGTCTAGGACAACAATGATGAGAGCATTGTGTGTAGATGGTATGATGTGTAGTCTTGATCCTAAAAGATGGTATGATGAATCTTAAAGGATGAGGATAGCCAAAATTCTCTCTAGAAAAGATTCAATCATATTTGCAAAATCAGGATCTAGAGAGAGAAATACTAAATCTAGAGAGATAAAGACTAAAAGCCTACACTTTTTGAGGTCCCCCCATTTTGTGTAGAAGCCCAAAATGTCCCCCCACTTTGCTAGAGAACCAAAAGGTCCCCCCACTTTGTGTAGAGACTCAAAGGTCCCCCCACTTTGTGTAGTGACTCAAAGGTCCCCCCACTTTGTGTAGAGACCAAAAGGTCCCCCCTAAAAGTGGAGGGACTCTTGTCCAAAAGGTCTCCTACAAAAGAGATCCCACCACAGAGGTACCCGCGGATAGTGTAGAGATGAACATGTATAAATATCTCTCAATGTAATCAAGCTACCACTCTTTGGAGTTTAGTGTTAAAGCTCACTATTGTGTTCATGTGATTGATCTCCATTGAGTCCATGCTCTCTTACACTATCATGTTCTAGCATGCCTTCACTCTCTACCCTTGTACTCCCTCCTCCTCCTCCTTCCTCCTCCTTCCTCCCTCCTCCATCGTCCTCCTCCCTCATTCCTCCCTCTCCTCCTCCTTCCTCCCTCCTCCTCCCTCCTCCTCCTCCTTCCTCCCTCCTCCTCCTCCCTCCTCCCTTGTCCCTCCTCCTTAACCAAAGGTAGAGCCCACCATCCAGGCGATGCTCACCCAGTACCGACTCCCACTAGAGGCGATGCCCGCCAGCCAGGCAGTGCCTGTCCCTCGGCTCTGTCTCAGCCTCAACCCACCATGCCCCCTCCGTAAGCCTCTCCTCCATCTCCACCCACCTCCTTTTGCAACCCCCCTCAAAGTCCTCCACCTCCTCCTGCCTCCTTTGGCAAACCCACCCCCCTCCTCCACCTCCATCACCCACCTTGCCCCCCCTCCACCTTAGCCACCGCCCCCCCACCCCCACTTCCAAAAAAAGAAAAGAAAAAAGAAGGAGTACTAACCCTAGAAATTAACCTTAGTTAGGTTAGTGGACCCCAGGTTAGGTTAGTGTATCCTAGGTTAGGTTAGATAACCGTAGGATGAGCTAGTTTGAGGCTACATTAAAGTTCAATATGGTTCAATTAGTGACTAACTATAGTTAGTTGGACTAACTACACCTGTTGGACTAACTGACAGTCAAACTAACTGGCTAGTTAGATTAACTAAGTTAGGCTACCTGAATTAGACTAGTTAAAGTAACTCTATCCCAATCTAACTAGTAGTTAGCTCACAACCCTAGTTAGCCCTAAGGTCTAAATTCCATTAACACTTAAACTTCAAGACCAAAGGGCCCCTAATTCCCTCTAACTTTAAAGATCCATAACTTGCTCATTTGGGACCCAAATTGCGGATTGAACCACAGCTTCACACATAGAAACACTGCGCTATGGGGATTTTTCTAGCCCATTATACAACATTTTAGTATCCTCGACACTCATCATTTTGCACCCTTGTGTGGGCCCCTTTTTGCATTAATTCGCTCATAAGTTTCCACCGTAACCTTCGATTGACGATCCTTCTTCTGCATCGACACGTTTCCCCACTCACGTGGGATAATCTTAGGCACATTTTTAACACGAGGCCATTTGAAGGCCAAATCACACCGAGTCTAAAGCCAAGATTCACACACGTAAAGTCTAATATCATACGATAATTTTCAAGTCTTTTTACCATTGTTTTTAATCTCGGTAGTCGCCATTATGTAGGCACTAATTTTGACCCATTGATTGCATATTTTTGCCATTTTTAGGCTACGAAGGTCGAAGTCAATTGTGGATTCAAAGTCAAATGCACTCACTTGATAGATACAATTAAGCATTGTTTATGCACCTCAGATTTGGATGAAGACTAGCACCTGCATACTTTTGCGAGCTTTCTTTGGCCCTCAACGCTCTCCAAGAATTCAACCTCTCACCATCGCGACAAGCAGCATGGAGGACCTGAGGGTTGAAGAAGAAATAGATAATGACGATCTGCATCTTGTAGATTACTTTGGTCAACAATACAATTGCAACAACAACAACAATGGCAGATGACATTTTGGCAAATTGGAAATCCCAAAGTACAATGGACGAGGGGACCCCGTCAAGTTCCTTCAACTCTTTGATGCACCATGTTGTGCTGGAGGCGATCAGTCAAATGAAACCAAAGCCGCCTAATTTTCGATGGCCCTAACTGATGAGGCATTAGAATGGTACCTCAACCTTCTCGTGGAAGAAAGAGCCACATGGGCACTGCTATCTGAGCAGTTCAGAAGAAGGTTCCATCATACAAAAAGATTGCAAGATGACCCCACATTATAACTAGGCAATATAGCAATGCGCAAGAAAGAAAAGGCCAAAACATACTTAGGAAGAATGAAAAGATTAATAGCAAAGTGTGTTTCCCATCTGGACAACAAGTACCTCATAGCATGATTTATCGCTGGACTGAAAAAATCCATTCGCAAGCACATGAAAAAAGTCAATAGCTATGCACATTTCAGCGATGTTCATGAAGTCCCATTTGCAATGTTGCGGGCATGATGTAAATACCTGTTTCTATAATATGAGGGTAGCACAACCTCAGTCCCAACAATACCAACAGCCACCAATCCCAGTGTACAGGCAACTAGAACTAGCATCTAATGCACAAGCACCACGTCTCAACCCACTCCTAGTGAGAACACAAGTGCCTCAACTAATGAGGAATCCCAATCCTCCGCAATATCCTCAGGCTCCCAATATTGCTCTAGTAGTTCCGGTGCAACAACTCCAACCTGAAGAGCTAAAACCTCACTATGAGTATGAAACAGAATACATTATGTACTATGTGGATGGTGCCGAAGGACTCATCCCGGTGTATGCTAATCAAGTAAGGCCCACCACATATCGAACACCCATCAAGTGTTTCGGTTGTGGAGAAAACCAGCGCATAGCAGAATGACCACACAAGGGTAACCCCATTACATTCTAACTTGTGTGCAGGGCATGGACAACCCACTAAGAACAAAGCCTCAACCAACCACAGAAGTAAAACTTGATGTACCCCTTGGGATGATAAGTGTGGAAAATCATAGTATGGTAGCACAAAGTGTGGCATCACAGCCAGTCAGTCTTGATCATAACAAGACAGCAGAAAGAAGCGGCACGTCAAAAACTCCTTTTTGCTCAAAAAGCAAGGAGCCCTTTAGCAAAACAAGCCATGCCAATCCCACAACTCAGTGAGACCATGCCAATAGAAATGAAGATATTCTTTAGTACTCCATGATTGGGGAACCAATAGAATCACAATCCAAAATAGAGAAGCTGTTGCCAAGATAAATTTGGGAACAAGGGAAATCAAACCCAGTATTCCTAGAAATATTGAAAACACTTCTTCCACTACAGCCACCGGTCATGCATCCCCTATACCTACCAATGTACTAAAACCCATAGAAGGGGATACACAAAGTGACATCAATAATTGGATATAGGCATTGGCTACAATAGATAATTATAACACAACACATCGAATGTTGCTAGATGTGGATGCCCAAATGATCCAACTAGAAGCACCAATCTGGGATCTAGAAATTGAACCTGATAATGCCACCTTGGAAGGCCAAGTATTTGATAATGACTTAGCAATCGTACAGGCACTCATGGCCATAAAATACCCCAAGATAGACCCTCCAGCAGTAGCCAATAGCAATCGATCTAGGAAAAAGGAGGGTGTGCAATGCCGAAAGGCCAAGATAGAGCACTTCAATGAATTCGAAAGAATGTAGACCAGAGTGGTGGAATTGTATTTGACTAAGCCCACAAAAGCACCTGACTCCCCAAATTTTGAATGGGATCCTAAAGGGTTGGAAGGGGCCAAAGAACCACTCCTTGGGAGTATGAATCCTATTGAAAATCCATCACTATTCTCACAAAGCAAAAAACTTAGAAAGTTTAAACCCAATGTGAGAATGAAGAGTGAAATGGTGAATAGTAACAAAAAATAAGACCAAGGGAACACAACTGAATTGGACCAAATATCTTCCAGTGGAGCTAGCAACCAAGCAAGCACCTCAAAGTGCCATGAAGGCCTAAGGGAAGTTTCCGATGATTACTTCAAAAATTACACTAGGGGAGAAGCAACAATAGCAATGCTTCGGCCAGTCAGGGAATCAGAGCTCACAAAAACAGAGAATATTGAGGATACCCCAGTTCATGAAGGACCAACCAAGACAAGGAAATTGAATATTGCCTTGAACAAAGAAGAAGAAAAGCCTGTATACATGGGCGAACAGCTCACTCTAGAAGAACAAAAAGAATTAAAAGAATTTTTGATGGAATATTGCATGGCTTGGTCCTCCAAATAAATGAAAGGGATTTGCCCTACAGTTGCTATACATACCATAGACCAAAGGTATGCAGACCCTTCAGGACAAATCCCAAGTATGGCACCCATGTCTATGAAGAACTAGAAAAATTACTGGATGCTGGTTTCATTTATGAGATCAAGCATACCAATTGGCTGTCATCAATTGTGATTGTTCCTATGATCCTTCTCTGCAGAGGGCCTCCACAGACATTTAGATGCATTACAATCATTCTATGAATTGCATGACAAACAAGAATCTCAAAATGTGTGAATCTCAAGAATGTCAATGCAGCAACAATCAAAGATCACGATCCCCTACCATTGACTGAAATAGTTTTAGAAAGGGTAGTGGAGTTTGAAGTGTATACCTTCTTGGATGGATTTAGAAGGTACAACAAAGTACAAATTGCACCTCAAGATTAGGCAAAGACAATGTTTGCCACAGAATGGGGCATTTTTGTAAAGAATAAGGGAGAGAGATAGGAGACTCAAGTTCAGCTTTCTTCACAACACACAAAAGAGAGAGGACACAAGGTTGGAGGGTGAAGCCTTTCTTCACTTTTGCATACAACAACAATACAATAGAAGAGGGAAATACCCTATATGTCAAAACCTAGAATACGTGGTTCATATGTGAACCCAAACCAAAAACATACATGGTAGTCTAACTACACCACGAGTACAACTAACATAGGCGGTGACATAAAATATAGTCATCCAGGAGATATATCGGGGGTAGAGCTTGATATCTCAACACTCCCCCTCAAGCTCAAATCCATCTCACGTACACCAAGCAAGCTCCTAAATCTGCGAAGCTTCTCGGTACCCAATGCCTTCGTAAAAATATCAGCCACTTGCTCCTCAGTGTTGACATAGACAAGATCAATCTCACCAGCTAGAACCTTCTCTCTCACAAAGTGATAATGCACCTCAATGTGCTTCGTTCTAGCATGATAAATTGGGTTATTAGCAAGCATGATGCTGCTAATGTTGTCACAATGAATGACAACTGCTGCATGAATTGACTGTCCCATATCTGCAAGTAGCTTCCGTAACCAAGCTACCTCACATGCAGTCATTGCTGCACCCCTGTACTCAGCCTCTGTGCTCGACAAGGCAACTGTTGGCTGCTTCTTGCTGCTCCAACTGATGGCACCACTCCCAAGGGAAAACATAAAACCACTAGTAGATCTCCTGTCTGAGACACTACCAGCCCAATCAGCATCTGTGTATCCATGTACCTGTAATGCACACCCAGCTTCATAAAACAGTCCATAATGCAATGTGGACTTCACATACCGCACGCAGCATGCACCTAGCCGCATCCAAATGTGGCTTCCTCGGTGCCTGCATAAACTGACTTACCAGCCCCACAACATAGCTCAAATCTGGTCTGGTTATAGTCATGTAAATCAAGCTACCTACTATGCGCCTGTACATAGTAATATCTTCAAGAAGCTCACCTGTCTCTGCATTGAGCTTCACATTCTGCTCCAATGGAACAGAAATAGGCTTACAGCCTGTCATCCCATATTTGGACAGCATGTCCAAACCGTATTGCCTTTGCAACAGCCATATCCCACTCGGGGATCTAATAACCTCAATGCCCAAGAAGTAACGCAGCTCTCCCAAATCCTTCATCTCAAATTTCTGCTTCAACAGCAGCTTCACTTCATTAATGTCTGCATCACTATCACCTGTAATAATCAAGTCATCAACATAGATGACTATAAGCACAATCCCTCTGTTTGTCCTTTTCACATAAAGTGAAAAATCTGAATTGGAAATCATCCAATAGTGACAAGATATTGCCCTATCTTGTCTGACCATGCCCTCGGCGCCTGTTTTAAGCCATACAAGGCTTTGCGCAACCTGCATACAAAATCGGGGTGTAAATTATCCTCATAACCTTCTGGCTGCATCATATAAACCTCTTCCTGCAAATCACCATGCAAGAAGGCATTTTTCACATCCATCTAATGCAAAGACCATCCCTTTGCAGCAGCCATAGCAATTACTGCTCTCACGGTTGCCATCCTTGCAACTGGGCTGAAAGTTTCCTCATAGTCAATTCCATATGTCTGCGCAAAACCTTTGGCAACCAATCTTGCCTTGTACCTGCTAACAGACCCATCAGCATTGTGCTTTACTTTGTAAACCCACTTGCAGCCAATAGCCTTCTTATCATGAGGCAAAGGCATCAAATCCCAAGTGTGGTTTGCATCCAAGGCAGCCATCTCTTCATCCATAGCTGCTTCCCAATTTTTATGCCCTGCTGCATCCTCAAAACATGTGGGCTCTGGCTCCTCTAGAACCTTGACCATATAAGCATAGTGATGTGCTGTATACCCATCATATCTCAGCCTGTCAACTGGATACTTAATACGAGTGGACCTCCGTACAACTGGATCAGTTGTAGGAGTCTTTAAATCATGCCTGCTTTTCCTTGCACCAGGTGTAACAACAGAAGGAATCCCAAGTTCCTCATCAAGGCTCATTTCAGAGCCGCTTGACTCTCCATCAACATGAGAGCTACCAGCAGACACATCAAACACTGGAGCATGGTCTACTTTTTCTTTTCCCTTATGTGATACCTGCACAACACTATCAGGGCTGCCATGTGACGATTCACTAGATCTCAATCTCCCTGTCCATGCATTAGATCCACTAGTAGAGGACTCTCTGGGTCCACTCAAGGCTTGAGATTGCTGCTCTGCATTTATTGCAGCATTCCCATTTCCTGCATCTGCATCTCCTACCATAACAGTTGGTGCATACCAGTTGCTCATTTCATCAAAAACAACATCTCTGCTCACTTGCATTTTGCAGGTGGAAGGGTTATAACAGCGATACCCTTTCTGGTGCAGAGCATATCCAATAAAGATGCATTTTTCTGCCTTTGGATCCAGCTTTGTTCTCTTCTCATCAGGAACATGAACATAAGCTATGCAACCAAATACCTTCAGAAATATCAGGTTTTTGGCCTGTATACATTTCTTCAGGCGTCATGCCATGGACAGCTGCAGTGGGGGTTCTGTTCATAATATAAACAGCAGTTGCTACTGCTTCAGCCCAAAAATAATCAGGCATGTTTTTCTCATTTAGGATCGCCCGTCCTACTTCTGCAATATGCCTGTTCTTCCTGTGGGGGTTAAAGGTCACTGTGCCTTAACCCCAGTTATGTACAATACTCAAACACATATATAAATGAATGGAAAAGAAGATTAGGGTGGTTCTGCACCCACCAAAACTTGTGTGGCTCTCTGTCTCTCTCTCTCGCTCTCTCTCCTTCTTCCATTCTTGCTTCCGTTGAGAGCACTCTCAACTGGTATCAGAGCCCGGGTGATCTAGCTGAGCGTGCGTGAATGCTTGGAAGCTCAGCAGCTCTGTGGGAGGAAGGAGAAGCTCTGTGGGAAGCTTTGTGGGTGACTTTACTTGCATCCGAGTGTGTAGAGACCTTGGAGGAACCTTTGGAAAAGTCACTTTGGCTTTGCGAAGTGGTTTTGAGAGCCTGTTAAGAGCTTTCAAAGAAAAAGTCGTTTTTTGAGCTTTTCCCTGTTCCGTTCGATGACAGAGACTCCGTATTGACTTGTGGAGGCAACTATTGCTTGCTTTTGGTGTCCACATTACTTCAGGAGCTTGGAAACACCTTCATTCTTGAATCTGAGATCATTTCAGTGGATTTCTGACTCACTGTGTCAATTCCTGCGTTTTTTGCCCGGGTGTTGGAACTCAAGTTTGGAGCAACCATTTGCAGATCTGTCAGTTCCGGTGGACTCAGGAGGTCCTAAAACTTCTATGTTGCTCATCATTCGCACTCCGGTGGAGTTTACAGATAGCTCTGTTTCCAAAAACGTTTTTCAGTCCGTGTGTTGGACCCAGTGATTGAGACCACGGTTTCCAAAACCGTCTGTCCCATTGCGTTCCGGACGCCCAAAAACCCCTACCTGTCAGTTCTTGCGCGATTCGGTGGAGGATTTTCAGAGTTATAAATCTCTGTGTATTCGATTTCGTCTCTCTGTTATGCATTTTTCATACTAAGGTTTTGAAACCTTAGATTTATGCCACATGGCAGTGGATAAGTATTGACTCCCGTTTCTCACTCATCGGTTGAGATTTTGGAGTTCTGGCAGAAGAGAGATATTTGCAGATTTTCTTGCTGAGTCCGATTATGCAATGGCGCCCATGTTTTGAAGCATCTCAGGTTCTATTTTCAGTAGCGCTCATTACCGTGGGACTATGATTTCTTGAGCATACCTTATGCAGATCACTCTGGTTGCAGTTTGAGCAGTGTGCGCTCATTCGTGGTATGCATTGGGTTGCAGTGGATGATTTATAGGCCATTTGGATGCATTGCGGTCCTTGTTGGATGCGCTGATAGGCCCAAATTGCCTTGTGGGATGCTATTTTTTATGGACGCTTTGCACATGGATGCTATTTTAAGCTGAGGGACAGCTTTGACACATTGCAGGTGATGCACTGATAGTGCTATGCTCTCTTGGATGAGATATTATTGATGCATATGCCAGTGGACGGTGTTTATGCTTGAGTCATTTGGCACTTATTGGCATTTTCTTTTGGGCCAGATTTGCTCATATGGATGCATAGTATATGCACATGAGTCAGATGCATCTTTTGATGCTTTGAGCTTTGAGTCTTTTGTGATATTTCAGTCTATTGTGGCATACACATTTGGGTGCACCTGGTATTTGGTGTGATTCTCTCTTGCAGGCACTAGCATTTGGGATTTTGCTTTATTTGCATCATGGCATCCTCTTCCATGTCTGAAAAGGAGTTTTTCAGCATTAAAAAGTTTGATGGGACAAACTTTTCTTTGTGGAAAGAACAAATAAGGGATGTGCTTATTCAAAAGAAGCAGATTAAACCCTTGGCAGGGATTGAAGCTAAGCCTGCAAATATGTCTGAGGATGATTGGAATAAGTTGGATGCATTAGCAAAGTCTACTATTAGACTTCATCTTGCAGAGTCAGTTTATTTCACAGTAGTAAATGAGCAGACTACGGAAGATTTGTGGAAGAAACTGTGTGCCACTTATGAGAAGGAAACTGCCTCTAATAAAGTTTACCTCATGAAGAGGTTGTTTGAGCTGCAGATGAAGGAAGGGGTCTCCATTACTTCTCACTTGAATGAATTCAATATTATTTTCAGCCAGCTTCAGGCTCAGAAAATGAATTTTGATGCGGAGACTAAGGCAATATTTCTCTTATGTTCATTGCCATCCTCATGGGATACCTTCCGTACAGCTGTCAGTAACTCTGCACCTGGTGGAGTACTGAAATTTGATGATGTTGTGGGTAGCTTGTTGGCCGAGGAGATTAGACGGAAGTCTATGGATGGCAACAAGCAGGATGCAGCCTTAAATGTGCAAAGGGGCAGATCACAGTTCAGGGGGAAGTCCCAAGAAAGAGGGAAATCTCGTAGCAAATCCAGGGCACGGAACATTGAGTGTTACCATTGTGGCAAGAAGGGCCATATGAAAAAGGATTGCTACAAGCTGAAAAGAGAGCAAAAGGATAAGAAAAAGAATGCAAATTGGGGTGCAAATCAAAAGGAAGAGAGTCCAAGGGAGGACAAAGGAAAAGTGAAGATCGAGGAGATCAATGCAGTCACACATGATAGTGACAATGATGTTCTCTTCATGTCTAGTTTATCTGCAGAGTTGCTTACCACTTCAGATGATGCATATTCCCAGGATTGGATTTTGGATTCTGGTGCTTCATTCCATGTTACTCCCCATAGGGAATGGTTCTCCACTTATGATAGTGGAAAGACAGGTTGTGTGCATCTTGGAAATGACTATGCATGTGACATAGTGGGAGCAGGTGACATAAAGTTTTCTTTTGCAAATGGGTCTGCATTTGTTTTGAAACATGTGAGACATGTGCCTAAGCTGACCCAGAGTCTTATTTCAGTGGGTCAGCTAGATGATGCTGGTTTTCACACCACTTTTGGCTTTCAAAGTTGGAAAATTCAAAAGGGCTCTATGCTTTTGGCCAGGGGTGCCAAGTGTGGGACTTTGTATCCCTTACATGTATCAGGGGTATTTGATCATGTTGTTGCAATAACCGAGCAGCCAAGCACTTCTTTGTGGCATTGCAGGTTGGGGCACATGAGCCAGAATGGAATGAAACTCTTATGCCGTTTGGGTTATGTATCGCATTTGAGTTTCTCTGATTTTGAATTTTGTGAGCACTGTCTCTATGGGAAGCAGACTAAATCAGCCCATAAAAGAAGGGGAAAGAAAGAGTTTGAAAAGATTGATTTGATGCATTCAGACGGATCTGTGTGGCACACAGTTTCCTTCTCATATGTGACATTCATTGATGATGCAACTAGGAAAGTGTGGGCTTATGCTATAGCTCGGAAGAGTGATGTGTTCCAGGTATTTCAGAAATGGCTGGCCT
Source organism: Dipteris shenzhenensis (assembly GCF_047967505.1). NCBI lineage: Eukaryota > Viridiplantae > Streptophyta > Polypodiopsida > Gleicheniales > Dipteridaceae > Dipteris > Dipteris shenzhenensis. The sequence goes on along the minus strand of NC_141620.1, from coordinate 45,117,056 downwards.
TGGTTGAGAATCAGTCAGGTAGAACGCTTAAATGCCTACGGACTGACAATGGTGGAGAGTATCTCTCTCATGACTTTCAGCATTTCTGTGATACACGTGGGATTAAGAGGGAGCTCACATCCCCTCGTACTCCAGAGCAAAATCCAGTTGCAGAAAAGATGAACCGTACCATTCAAGAAAGGTTGCAATGCATGCTTTCCAATGCAAGTCTTTCTGGTGGTTTTTGGGCTGAGGCAATGAAGACTGCAGTGCATGTGATCAATAGATCACCTAGTAAGAGTTTGGATGGTGGTATTCCTGAAGAGGCATGGAGTGGCAAGAAGCCCTCTTACTCTCATTTGCGTATATTTGGGTGTGAGGCATATGCACATGTGCCAAAAGAGCTTCGAAAGAAGCTAGATCCTAAGTCTAGGAAATGCATCTTTCTGGGTTATGGTGAAAGTGGAGAGATGGGCTATCGTCTCTGGGATCCGGAAGCAAAGAAGATCATACGCAGCCATGATGTGGTCTTCAATGAGAAGAAGATGCATAAGGCACCCATGAGGGATGTGGAAATGAGGAGAATCACTTTCCAGGATGTGAATCCACCTGCATATGTTGATAGACAGCAAGCTGTCCATGCACCAAATGTGCAAGAAATGGTACAACCAAGTACTCCCACAGGTATACAATCAAGGGTAGATGATGGATCATCTATTGGTGGAAATGATGAGCCAAATGTGGCTGATATGCAAGTGGGACAGCAAGCTGAAATGCCCTTGAGAAGATCATCTAGAGTGTCTAGACCGCCTGATAGGTTTGTTCCAGGGGTAGACTATGTGATGCTTATTGATTGCGGGGAGCCTTCTTGCTACAGAGAGGCTATGATGCGTGAGGATCAACGCAAGTGGGAGTATGCTATGCAATCAGAGATGAGTTCACTTATGAAGAATAAGACTTGGGACTTGGTTTCTTTGCCACATGGAAAGAAAGCATTGCCATGTAAATGGGTCTACAAAATGAAGGGCACAGGTGATGATGTGCCTAGATACAAGGCCCGTTTGGTTGCTAAAGGATTCAAGCAAGAGAAGGGTGTGGACTTTGATGAGATATTCTCTCCGGTTGTGAAGATGACCACACTTAGATGCATGCTTGGACTAGTGGCAGTAGAGGATATGGAGCTTATGCAAATGGATGTCAAGACAGCTTTCTTGCATGGGGATTTGCATGAGGAAATTTACATGGTGCAGCCGAAAGGCTTTGAAGAAAAGGGCAAAGAGCATTTAGTTTGCAAGCTGAAGAAGAGTCTCTATGGTCTTAAGCAAGCACCTAGAGAATAATATCAGAAGTTTGATGCTTTCATTCGGTCCCAGAGTTTTAGAAGGAGTGAAATTGATCACTGCCTCTACACTAAAAGGGCTAAGGATAATAGCCTGATAATCTTGGCACTATATGTGGATGATATGCTATTGGCTAGCAAGAATACTTATGAGCTAGATGCATTAAAGGCCAAGTTGCATGAGGCCTTTGATATGAAGGATTTGGGATTTGCAGGTCATATTCTTGGTATGCGCATCACGCGTGATCGGAGTAGGAAACTCCTTTGGCTTTCACAAAAAGAGTATGTTACAAAAGTATTGCAGCGTTTCAATATGGAGGGGGGGAAGGCAGTGAGTACTCCATTGCCTCCATATGTGAAACTAAGTCATACAGATAGTCCCAAATCAGATGAGGAGAGGGCCATGATGGCCAAGGTTCCTTATGCATCAGCAGTTGGGAGTCTTATGTATGCTATGATAGCTACTAGACCAAACATTGCATTTGCAGTGGGAGTTGTTAGCCGGTATATGGCTAATCCAGGAAAGAGGCATTGGGAGGCAGTTAAGTGCATCATGAGGTACATGAAGGGTACCAAGGAGATGTGCATTTGCTTTGGTAAAGGATACATGCGTGTACTTGGGTACACAGATTCAAACTATGCAGGGCATGTGGATAGTAGGAGATCCACTTCTGGTTATGTGTTCACCTTTGTAGGTGGTGCAGTGTCGTGGATGTCTCGCGCACAGAAGTGCGTGGCTTTGTCTACCACAGAGGCTGAGTATGTTGCAGCCACAGAGGGTTGCAAGGAGGCTATATGGCTTGATCGGCTAGTGGGAGATTTGGGGATTCATACAGGTGTACCGACATTGCATAGTGATTCCATGAGTGCTATTCAGCTAGCACGGAATCCGATCTTTCATGCAAAGACCAAACACATTGAGGTCAGGTACCATTTCATCAGGGAGGTACTTGAGGACAAGCGCATAGAGCTTGTCAAGGTTCATACAGATGATAACCCTGCAGATATGCTGATGAAGAGTCTACCCAGTCAGCGGTTTGAGTATTGTCGTGTATTGATGGGCATTGGATAGTATGCTCACTAGTTGTTCTCTCTTAAAGGCACATTGTCCTTTAAGTGGGAGGTTGTGGGGGTTAAAGGTCACTGTGCCTTAACCCCAGTTATGTACAATACTCAAACACATATATAAATGAATGAAAAAGAAGATTAGGGTGGTTCTGCACCCACCAAAACTTGTGTGGCTCTCTGTCTCTCTCTCTCGCTCTCTCTCCTTCTTCCATTCTTGCTTCCGTTGAGAGCACTCTCACTTCCTTTCTGCAACCCCATTCTGTTGAGGGGTAGACCTGCATGAGTACTTCCTTTGAATTCCCTGTTCTTTCAGATATTCACAAAATTCTTCTGAAAAGTACTCTCCCCCTCCATCAAATCTTAGCACTTTAATATGCACACCTTTCTCTTTTTCAACCATGGCCTTAAAAGCCTTGAAATGGCTGAACACTTCACTTTTGTGCTTCATAAAATAAATCCACACCTTCCTAGTGTAGTCATCAATAAACGTCACATAATAATGGCATCCACCAATAGAAGCAGCTTTGGTTGTCCAAACATCTGAATGGATCACTTCCAAAGGTCTTCTGCTCACCTTAGCATTTTTGGGAAATGCATGTCTGGCCTGCTTACCCATTTGGCATGCTTCACATACCTTTTGCATTCCCTCAACTCTGAATTTAGGCAAACCTGCAACAATGTTTTTCGTTTGCATAGATTTCAGCCTTTGTATATTCACATGCCCAATGCGCTTGTGCCATATCTCAGTATCTGCAATGACACCTCTCCCATGCGCAAACATAGCAGCTTTCACCTCAGGCATATCAACATCCAAGGTGAACATTCTGCCATTTTTGTTGCCTTTCGCAACCAAGCGGCACTTATTTTTCAAGTCCTCAACAAAGCATCCATCAGGATTAAATCTAACCTGCAGACTTTGCTCAACCATCTGGCCAACTGAAACCAGGTTCTTAGTGATTTTTGGAACATGAAGTACATCTGCCAAGTACTTCATTTTGCCATCCTGCATAGGCAATGGCACTTTACCAACCTGCGTAATTGGGTGCGCAGTATCATCACCTGTTTCAACATAACCTGGCTTATCCAAATTTCTAACATCATGAAACCACTCACCATGACTGGTCATGTGGTTAGAGGCACCTGAATCAACATACCAAACATCATTGCAAGCTGCAGCATCTCCTGACATGGAGTTAACCATATGCTGCATCACAAAAAGGTGCTCATTTCTGTCGTCACCATGCCCACTTGATGATGCATAGTTGCTTTGCTGCAACTTCCCACTTTTGATGTCATTCTGCTTTTTATAGCATGTATTCTCCTTGTGTCCAGGCTTTCCACAATAATAGCATTCTGTGCTGCTATTTCCTTTGCCATGAACCACGGCCTCTTTGGCTCCCCTGCCTCTAGAACTACCACGTCCTCCTCCATAGGACTGGTTTTCTTGTTGTTCCTGTTGGTTCTGATTTCCTGCACGGCCACCAAAACGGCCTCTTCCTCTACCCCTGCCTCTACCTGTATTCGAGTAGAAAGCAGTCTCTTGAGAAGTTGAGGTGGCTGAACCACCATTCCTTTGCTCTTCACTCAGCAAGAGAGCAATAAGTTCCTGAAAATCAGGAAATGTTTCACGGACTCCAATGGATGTCCGAAACTGTGCATAATCTTTCCCAAGACCATTCAAGGTCACGGACACTAAGTCCTCATCATCAACAGGTGCTCCAATGGAGGCAAGAGAATCTGCAAGGCCTTTCACTTTCAAGGAATACTCATTTATATTCAGATTTTTCCTTTGCACATTGTGCAACTCCTGCTTTAGCTGCATCTTTCGTGCTTTGGTATTTGTGCTATACAGCTTCACCAATGTATCCCATGCCTCCTTAGGTGTCTCTACATCCTGTATATGCACAATCATAGAATCTGAAATGCTAACAGACAGCCAATACAGGCATTTTCTGGCTTTTTCATGCCATTCTTTAAAGGCCTTCAATTCAGTAGGAGTGGGAGCAGCACCCAAAACTGGTTCTGCAGTTTCACCACTGATGTACTCCCAAACTCCCTTTCCCATAAGGAAGTTTGTCATCCTGAACTTCCATGCTTGGAAGTTTTTCTTGTCAAGCTTCTCACTGACAATGGTAGACAGATTCTCAGACATTTTACAAATCACGAATTGCAACAGCAACCTGTAAACACAGCAAATGCCTCACAGGGGCAGATCTGCAACACTGACGAAAGTGGTATTTCACCACACACTCACTTCCTAGTGACGATTTTGCATCAACAGGCAACAGGCATGAATCTGCAACTCCCAATATCTCTGCACACAGGCATACGATGCAATTTTTGTGGCACCTTTCCACCGACTAGCCGCGTGGTGGTCGCACGACAAAAATAGGGCCTTTTTCTGAGTGCCTGCGAAGAACTTCCGCCTTCAAAACGGGCCCCGAAACGGCCTCAAATCAAAAAAATAAAGTCACTGAGGGCTTCGCCCAATCCCGCAGCATATACTGCGCTCTCGCCACACCGCGAAGGGCCTCTCAATCTGAAACAGTGCACTCCTGCACTTCTGACTGTGCTACCTGCAGAGATTTGCTCCCAAACTCGAAATAGGAAAGCAACACTGGTCCTCTTACCAGGACACCACAAACTTGGCTTGCTTTCTTGAGCTCCTTACCACGAACAAGGCTCTGATAGCATGTAAAGAATAAGGGAGAGAGATAGGAGACTCAAGTTCAGCTTTCTTCACAACACACAAAAGAGAGAGGACACAAGGTTGGAGGGTGAAGCCTTTCTTCACTTTTGCATACAACAACAATACAATAGAAGAGGGAAATACCCTATATGTCAAAACCTAGAATACGTGGTTCATATGTGAACCCAAACCAAAAACATACGTGGTAGTCTAACTACACCACGAGTACAACTAACATAGGCGGTGACATAAATGATAGTCATCCAGGAGATATATCGGGGGTAGAGCTTGATATCTCAACAATTTTTGCATACAGATTTATGCCATTCGGCTGATGCAATGCCCCATCTACTTTTCAAAGGGTCATGTACGCCACCTTCAAGGAATTTCTCAACAACTTCCTACAAGTCTTCCTCAATGACTTGTGTGTACACTAAAGAAAAAAGAACCACTTGAAATGCTTTAAAAAAGTACTAAAAAAATGCAAGGAGTATGGAATCTTTTTGAATCCTCTAAAATGCCAATTCTCGATCACATAAGGAGTAGTCTTGGGACACATAGGCTCTCAACATGGGAGTCCAAGTCTTCATGGGCCATGTTGGATACTATAGAAGGTTCATACTGAGGTATGCCATGATTGCAAGACCACTATAGAAGCTCCTAGTCAGCTTCATTTGGACAGACGAATGTGAACAAGCATTCGAAACCCTCAAGTAGATATTGATCACAGCCCTTGTTCTAATGGCACCAAATTGGGATATGGAATTTCATGTATATACTGATGGTTCCAATTATGCAGTAGGGAGTGTGTTATGTCAACCTGGCAAACACAACAAAGACTACCCAATATACTTTGCAAGAAGACAGCTAAATGATGCATAGGTGAATTACACCACAATAGAAAGAGAAGCCTTGGCAATGATCTACAACGTGAATAAATTTTGACACTATCTATTGGCTACTGACTTTATCTTCTACACAGATCATCAAGCCTTATTATATCTTGTGAATCGGCCATGTACTACAAGCCGGATCACTCGATGGATTCTACTACTACAAGAATTCAATTTCAAAATTGTGGTGAGAAAAGGAGCTCGACATTTCATTGCCAATCACATGTCACAACTAAGGACATGAGAAGAGCAGGAAGGAATAGAAGTTGACTACCAGATGCCACATTATTTCACATAGATGTTGTGTGGATAAAAATGAAAAAATGTTTTTCACTTGTTGCATGTTGATGGGTGAGTGCATAGCTATGTACATAGCTATTTGGTAGTAGAAATGAGCTATGGATACTCTCATGAAGGACTCCACATTGATGATATACTTTCTTGAGATGGTAGATACTTCCACAGGGACTTCTGGGAGATAATGAAGTGTAGTGTAGGATCACCAGATAATCCAAAGCATGATATTCAGAGTGTGATGGGGTTTTTTTATGGGATGACATATGCCTTTCATGGTTGTCCCGAGTCCTTTTTGTATGAAGGCATGAGCATTTTTTTGTCATGGCTGTCTTGTAAATCCATTGTGTCAAGATGGTGTTCACCATATGTGGTAGTATGGGCAATATGGCACTAAATGCTGGTGGCATTCATTTGTGTGCACATAGTCAATGATTTGAGCATTAAGGGCCTTGGTATAAAGTTTGAAGGAAGGGTGGGAGAGTGGTGAAAAGGCAAAGATGATGTGGCTGTAATTAAAAAAGCATGCATGAGTTGTGGCTACGTGAGAATGAAGGAGGCGCTTCTGGATGGCAAGGTGGCGGCTGGGCGTCAAAGGACGGGACTGTTGCTAAAAGAGGAGGGTCGTGACTACAGAAGGAGGAGGAGTGGAGTTGAAGAGAGGGAGGGAAGCTTCGCATCGATGAGCGAGCATGGTACGTGGAGCTTGGGCTTCCAGGAGCATTGAAGAAGTGATCATGGGCTCACAAAGAAGGAGGGGGAGCTCAGAGGTAGTGAGGGGGGGAAACCATAGCAGGTGAGCTTGTAGAGGGATTCCGGGCTGACATAGAGGTGTTGCTACTATAGGGCGAGGTGGCAACGGAGGATCTCGCTACTTGGCTGCCTCTCTCTCTGCCTAGAGGAGGTGAAGGAAGGAAGGAGGACAGTTTTGGAGGGAGAGTGTGGACTTCATGTGGAAGAGTTTGAGTCAGTCGGGAGCCAAAAGAAGCCGAGAATGGGAGAAGAAGAGAAAAAGAATGTAGAGGGGCTAGCGCGAGGTCTATGACGGATGTGGAGGCTCGTAGTGGAGAGGAGGGAGCTTTCGGGAGGGCGTTGCTACAAAGCAAGTTGGAGAGCCTTGGACAAGGCAGGTGCTCTGTGAGACAAGAGGGAAGCTGTGATGCCATTGTGCAATCGGGAGTGCCTTGGAGATGGAGGGCATGCTCCATGAGCAAGGGAGAAGTTGCGGTGATGGCTATGATTACTTGATGGGCGACGAGGCTACTGCTTTGCTGGGAATTACGAGAAGTGGCTGGGAAGGATCACGGACAAGGTGGGAGGTAGAAGGTTTGGGAAGGAGCTTGGCAATCATGCAAGGGAGTTACAAAAGAGAGAGGGATACTGGTGACCTTGGAGGGCTCATGAAGCATGGGGCACAGATCTTGCTCGTTGGGGGTGATTACGAGAGGAGAACAAGCTGGAAGTGGAGCCTATGCACGAAAAAAGCACCAAAGCTTTTAACGTGGACAAGAAGGAAGGATTGCGAATTGCAGGAAGGTGGCTTGTAAATGATGGCACAGAAAAAGAGAGAGGGGGGATCTCTACGAAGGAGGTGGAGCGCAGGGAGGATATGGGCAGGCAGGGGTATGAAGTTGATCATGGGGACTGCAGATTGGTAAAAAAGGAGCTCGATGAGCAGGAGAACCAGGGGAGGAGAACCGTAAGCTGGGGGACTTAATGGAGGGTCGCTACTACAGAGAAGGAGAGCTCGGGGGAATATCTTGGGCGACAAAGACCATGAGCTCCATGAACTCCATGAGCAAGAGAGGAGTAGCTACACTTATGATCATCCCATGAAAGAGAAGCGCAACTGCGAGCTGCTTGAAGAAGATCATGAGCTGAAAGCTTGGGAGGTTACTGGCTGTGGCGTGGTTATTGTGTGGTGGGGTGAACCTTGGGTAATAGGATTCCGATAGGAGCTTTGTGAGCTCAGTGAAGGCAGCAAAAGGAGAGCTGCTATGAAGAAGAAGAAGACTGTGATGTAGGGAGCTTGGCTCACCCAAAACTCAAAGAATTCCATTGAGAAGCTCATGGAGAACAGACAGCTTGTATATGAAATTCATAAAATCCTTAAATGGTGGTGCATAGTGAATAGAAGTAGTTGTGGAGAATGCTTGCACAGTTGGTTTCTAAGCCCTAATGAAGTATGGAAAGAGCTGTGCAAAGTGAGGAGGAGGAGCAGGAGGTTGACTAGTACTTGATTCAGTTTGGGAGGTTATGGAGTTTATGGTGTGAAGCTCTTGTGCCAGAGGTGCCTCCTCAGATGATTAAGAAAGACCGCTTCATTTCAGGCCTGAAGCCTTCACTCCGTTTGAAGGTGGAGCTGAGGAATATTCATAGTTTTGAGGATGCAGTCAGAGTGACCAGGGAGGAGTGGAAAGTCAAGAAGTTGAGGCAGCTTGGCATGCAAGAGGAGCCTAAGAATCTGATTGGAAGTCCAGAAATAATAAAGGCTTATGTAGAGAGAGAGCCGGTGTCTGTTCCTGTGCAGGATGATTCCATGAAAAAGGATTTGCATGAAGTTGTGGAGCTGATGAAAACACTCAGCCTAAATTGGATGGAGACTGTAGGAAGAGGCAAAGGCCAGAATAACAGGAAAGAAGTTATGGTTGGAGGAGAAGGAAGTTCAGCTAGTGGAGGGAGAGTACCAGGTTATATGAGCAATGTCCAATGCTGGAATTGTGGGGAGTGGGGACATATCAGCCCTCACTGTGTAAGCCAACCAGAGCAGAGGGAGATGTCTATCCTGTGCAGCAGAGAACAAATGATAGACCAAGTGATTACAGTATGGAGGTGAAAGATCTAAATCAGCTCTGTACCAGTGGTATGAAATGGGAGGATAAGGGGAAAGGAAAGGCAATTAGCCTGATCAGAATGGAGACCACATCAGAGATTATGTCTGCACCCATGCAATGCAATATGAGCTGTAGGTCGGAATTAGAAGAGGAACCTGAGGAGACAGTCACAGACGAAGAGACAGAGAGTGAGACAGAGGAAGAGAGCATCTCATCAGATGAAGAGAGTCATTTGTCTTCACTGTTGAAGAAACCAGATGTTGATGATGTAAGGGAGCTAGAAATCATTACACTTATGAATGGAGTCTTGTCAGTTGCTATGGAGGAGGGTGTTGCTCAACCAGTTCTGTGTGAGGTGGTAGAGGAGAGCTCGAGAGAAGGGGTTGCTACCATAGATGGCAGAAAGGTTGAATGGCAGCTAAGGATAAGTCTATGTGTGTAGTGGTAGATGATGATCATGCTCCAGTGTTGTGTGATGATGTGCATATGATGGCTGAATGTAATCAGTTTGTGGTTGACACTATGATTGTGCATACCAAAGGGGTTGAGATTTTAGGTTCAGCAAGTGAGGAAGAGAGAGGTGAAACTAGCAATGAGGATGAGAGCTCAATCATGTCTGATAGTGATGAAGTTGATGTGGCTATTACTAATAAAGTAAAAGACTTGCAGTTAAAACTTTTAGTTTGGGTGGGACCAGCAAGTGTTGATTGTGTGCATGTGGACTTTGGTGTGTATGATGAAGTTAAGATTCAGTGTTTATAGGATGATGGTGATTCAGATGATGAGCTGGATTGCATTCTTGATGATGCACTGGATGATATATTAGCATTGATCTTTTCGAAAAAGAATGTAAACACCAGTATGCATGTTGAGCTGGATGGCAGTGATAGTGTGGTTGATGATCAGCTGGATGCTTTACTTGATAATACCCTTGTGGATTTTGCACCTGTGGCTGGTAATGACAAGAAAATATGTACTTCTTATGACTGTTCAGAAAATGAGGATATCAGTGAGGACAGGATGCCTAGCAAAGAGTGTGCTGATATGTTTGAGCATTCTTCAGATGGTAATGATGTTTGTTTGCTTCTTGATGATCTTGATAATTCATGTGATGGATTAAGTTTTGTAGCTTCCAAGGTTGAGGAAATAGGGTATGCTGAGAAGTCCCTAACCACATATTATGAGCTGGTTGTGCCCGTGAGATCCATGTGTGAGGTAGTGACCTCAAAAGATATGGCTCATGAGAAGCTGAGCAAGACTCATGGTATAAGTGTGATGGCTAATAGCTAGTGGACTTGTGTGATGTCTTGGAAGGATAAGCTATGGGATCCTAGAGGCTTAGTGAGGATGTGGGTATATGGAAGGAGCTGGTGGCTATATCGATTTGGTATGTTGTTGATTCCTTTTGATCCAGGGGGATGGTGGATTATGCATATCTGGCAATGGAGGGTTCAAAGTTTTCCTTTTGATCTAGGAAAAGAAAAGCAGAGGCATAGTCTACAAGCTTGCTTTGTTTTTGATCCAGGTGGTTTGCTGATGTTTTTCTTTAGCTGCTGGACATGAATGTCACAGCAGAAGAGAAGGGGTTGCTAGAGATGTGTGGATAAAAATGAAAAAATGTTTTTCACTTGCTGCATGTTGATGGGTGAGTGCATAGCTATATACATAGCTAGTTGGTAGTAGAAATGAGCTATGGATACTCTCATGAAGGACTCCACACTGATGATATACTTTCTTGAGATGGTAGATACTTTCACAGGGACTTCTGGGAGAGAATGAAGTGTAGTGTAGGATCACCAGATAATCCAAAGCATGATATTTAGAGTGTGACGGGGTTTTGTTGTGGGATGACGTACGCCTTTCATGGTTGTCCCGAGTCCTTTTTGTATGAAGGCATGAGCATTTTTTTGTCATGGTTGTCTTGTAAATCCATTGTGTCAGGATGGTGTTCACCATATGTGGTAGTATGGGCAGCTGGTGGCATGCATTTGTGTGCACATAGTCAATGATTTGAGCATTAAGGGCCTTGGTATAAAGTTTGAAGGAAGGGTGGGAGAGTGGTGAAAAGGCAAAGATGACATGGCTGTAATTAAAAAAGCATGCATGAGTTGTGGCTACGTGAGAATGAAGGAGGCACTTCTGGATGGCGAGGTGGCAGCTGGGCATCGAAGGACGGGACTGTTACTAAAAGAGGAGGGTCGCAACTACAGAAGGAATAGGAGTGGAGTTGAAGAGAGGGAGGGAAGATTCTTGTCGATGAGCAAGCATGGTACGTGGAGCTTGGGCTTGCAAGAGCATTGAAGAGGTGATCATGGGCTCACAAAGAAGGACGGGAAGCTTAGAGGCAGCGAGGGGGGGAACCATAAGCAGGTGAGCTCATAGAGGGATTCCGGGCTAGCATAGAGGTGTCGCTACTATAGGGCGAGGTGGCAACGGAGGATCTCGCTACTTGGCTGCCTCTCTCTCCGCCGCCTAGAGGAGGTGAAGGAAGGAAGGAGGACAGTTTTGGAGGGAGAGTGTGGACTTCACGTGGAAGAGGATGAGCCAGTCGGGAGGTAGGAGAAGTCGAGAATGGGAGAAGAAGAGAAAAAGAATGTAGAGGGGCTGGTGCGAGGTCTTTGACGGATGTGGAGACTCGTAGTGGAGAGGAGGGAGCTTTCGGGAGGGCATTGCTACAAAGCAAGTTGGAGAGCCTTGGACAAGGCAGGTGCTCTGTGAGACAAGAGGGAAGCTATGATGCTATTGTGCAACCGGGAGTGCCTTGGAGACGGAGGGCATGCTCCATGAGCAAGGGAGATGCTACGATGCTGGCTATGATTACTTGACAGGCAACGAGGCTGTTGCTTTATTGGGAGTTACAAGAAGTGGCTGGGAAGGATCACAGACGAGGTGGGAGGTAGAAGGTTTGGGAAGGAGATTGGCAATCATGCAAGGGAGTTGCAAAAGAGAGAGGGATACTGGTGACCTTGGAGGGCTCATGAAGCGTGGGGCATAGATCTTGCTCGTTGGGGGTGATTACGAGAGGAGAACAAGCTGGAAGTGGGAGCCTATGCACGAAAAAAGCACTAAAGCATTTAATGTGGACAAGAAGGAAGGATTGTGAATTGCAAGAAGGTGGCCTGGTAAATGATGGCACAGAAAAATATAGAGGGGGGATCTCTACGAAGGAGGTGGAGCGCAGGGAGGATATGGGCAGGCGGGGGTATGAAGTTGATCACGGGGACTGCAGATTGGTAAAAAAGGAGCTCGATGAGCAGGAGAACCAGGGGAGGAGAACCGTAAGCTGGGGGACTTAATGGAGGGTTGCTACTATAGAGAAGGAGAGCTCGGGGGAATATCTTGGGCGACAGAGACCATGAGCTCCATGAACTCCGTGAGCAAGAGAGGAGTAGCTACACTTATGATCATCCCATGAAAGAGAAGTGCAACTGCGAGCTGCTTGAAGAAGATGGTGAGCTGAAAGCTTGGGAGGTCACCAGCCAGTAAGGCCTGCTCAGCGCCCAAAGCTCACGGGAAACCAACGACTCGAAGCATTCCTCGCAAGCGATGAAGAAGTAGCAGCAACAACAAGCGACCTCACTGTCAACGAGCTCCAGCCGTGCTCTCCAACAAGCTCCAACGAAGAAGGAGACAGAATCTTCTTAGATTTTGTCAGAATCTACAAGATTTCGGCTGCCCAGGAAGCGACACGTGGTAGCTTTCTCATCCTCACCACAACCTCACCTCAAGAGGGTTGGATAAGGTTGGTCAAGCCAACCCAGGTAAGGTTAAACTGCGATTCACCTAACCTAGTCTAGGTTAGCCAAGGTATGATCAACAAGTTTGCCATGTGGCCACCTTATCTCTGAAGCTGGCACATCATCATCTTATCCAAAGTGCCACATCAGCAGTCCACATTAGCACAGACACATCATTTGCCACATCATCATCTTATCCACAGTGCCACATCAGTAGTCCACATCAGTACTGACATGTCATCAACCACATCAGCAATCCATGTCAGCACAGACACGTCATTTGCCACATTAGTAGTCCATGTCACCTGTGCCATGTCATTAGTGCCATGTCATCAGTGCCACATCACCTTGCTGACATCATCATCTTTGCCACCTCAGTAGTGCCACCTCAGCTATCCAGTCAGCACTGACCTCTGCAAGCATACACAGTGCTCCACAGTCACTACATGTGACCACTCCTGCCACCTCAACACAGGGCTCCACTCGCACACCTCTTGCTAGGCACAATGCCACATCATCACTGCATGTGACTCACAATGACACATCATCATTGAGCACATTTGCACTCCTTTTGCCCCTCCACCTAGATCAAGTTGTATCTCTTGATCTAGGAAGAATTTGAGGGCGCTCCAAAAAGGAAAGTCGCTCATTTTTTTGTGCTCTACATGCTCGTTACATCACGTGCATATTTCGGTGCAAGTTACACTCACATTTGAGCCTCGTCGACAAAACCACTTCCTTCATGCACATTTGCCTCTACATCGACGCATCTAACCCAGCACTTAAAAAGAACAAAAGAAAAGGAATTATTTGATGTTCTTTCATCGATCAACGGTTGGTTTAGATCTAGATCAGAGTAGACTAGATCGCCATAGAGGGGACGCTTTGAATTTCCCCAAGTTGCCAATCTAAGCCATGCCCGAAATTCTCGACTAGTACCTACTCCCATACGCTCACATACGGTTTCACATCATTACATTACCTGAAACCTCACGTTCATCAGTTCAGTGAGCAGACTTTCGAGTTCAGAGGCATTGCAGATTGTTTCAGTGGGCAGATAGCATTTGATTTCACACACACATGCCACCATTGTAAAGCCTATTCGGCTATCTCACGGCATCGTGCACATCATTTCAACCTTGTAAAGCCTCTTGGCTATTCCCGGCATCATTGCCACAAGCCTTGTAATACAGATCAGATTTTATATACTGCAGTTCTATCTTCACCGACGGTATAGAGATTTCACTTGGCATAGTCAGTGTATTTGCAGTTGATTCATACAGAGATTTTCACGACACTTTTGAGTACATTTCTTGCACCATGTCGACTAGCAACCTCAATCTGGAGGCATCTGCTAAGTTAGACAACTCCAATTACAGTACATGGAAATACCGAATGGAGACCATTCTTGTGCTTCAAGACAAATGGGAGTATGTCGATGGGTCTACACCTAGAGCATTGGCCGATCCAGCCACAGGTAGCTCTACTCCATCTATTGTCACAACACCAGCAACGGGATCTACATCTACACAAACAGTTTTCGCACCAGTAGCAGATCCTGCCATTGCCGGAGCTTAAGGAGAATGGGATAAGAAAGACAAGTATGCCTATCATCTAATCAAGTAGAATGTGCAAGATGTCATGCTAGGACAGCTCAACACAGTCAAGACATCAAAAGAAGCATGGGATATGTTCGCAGCTCTCTAGAGTCCAAGAACACATCCAGGATTCTCACCCTGAGAAACCAGATCAACCAGAGTTTTCGCAACAACAGTGAAACTGGTCATGCTTATGTACTCCACATAAAAGACTACAACAATCAACTTGCAGCAGCAGGAGAGACTATGAACCCCGCAGAAATGGTTCAAGTCATTCTGAATGGACTAGGAGAGGGATATGAGAATCTAGTCCAGAGTATTGCCATCCAATGGCAAATTTCGACACTGGAAGAACTTCAGTCAGTTCTACTTGGTGAAGAACTCAAGACTCAGGCAATTCAAGCACGTAAAGGGCATTCTAATGATCAGGCATTCACAGCTTCAAATAGAAGTAGAGGCAGAGGCAGAGGTAGATCATACCAGAAAAGTCATCATCAGCAACAAAATCAAAGTCAGCATCAACATCAGCATTAGCATCATCCTCAGCAACATCAGAATCAGCAAAGAGGAAATCATTCCAACTGAGGAAGATTTCAAGGATGAGGGAATGCATCCACCAATGTGTCAAACATTCAGTGCAACTATTGTCACAAGTTTGGACACTATGAAAGAGATTGCCGCAAGAAGCAGTATGACCAAGGCTGTCAATCGAGGGAATTCCCGAGGTAGAGGAAATCATCATGGTGGACATTCTAGTCACAGTCATTTTGCAATTGAACATAAGAATATGTTTCTTGCAAGCGAGAAATTGCATCAACTGATACAGTGTACCTAGACACTGATTTCAATCCCAAAGAGGATTATAGCTATCAAGTCGACCAAGTGGAACAGGATCCTTGGTACATTGACAGTGGTGCATCATCTCACATGACAAATCATCAGGAATGGTTCACAGAGATGAAACCATTAGAAGGACAGAAAAATGTCATCTACACAACAGACAATACACTGAATCTAGTTCAAGGGACAGGTGTTATCCCTATGAACAATTTCACTGGTACAAAAGGATTAGTGAAAGATGTGCTCTATGTTCCGAAGCTCAGCAAGAACCTTTTGTCAGTAGGTCAAATGACGGAACACAATTACAAAGTCATCTTCGACGATGATGAATGCACTATCAGAGACAAATCCAAAAGATGTAAGCTAGTAGCAAAAGGTGTGAAGGAAGGACGCTTATACAGAATGCTAGCTACAGTACCAGATAAGCATGCCATGTTAGCTCAACCGCAACAGATGCCACCATCTGCAAAACGGCACAAGAGATATGGTCATGTCAACTTCAAGTACTTGTTAGATCTCAAGAATCAGAATATGGCAATTGGGATTCCGAAGCTACAGTTTCTTGGAAAAGTTTGCAAAGCATGCTGCTTTGGCAAACAAAAGCGAACCAACTTTGTCAGAAGTACCTCTCGTGCACGAGGTATTCTTGATTTGATACATATAGATGTATGGGGTTATGCCCAGATCCGTAGCATCAATGGTTCACTTTACTACTTTCAAGAATTCAAAGCCATGGTAGAAAATTAGACAGGCAGAAAGATCAAATTCATGAGATCAAATAGAGGAGGTGAATACATGTCTTTAGCATTCATGAACTTTTGCAAAAATCACGGCATTCAAAGACAATTCACATGTGCAGATACTCCTCAGCAGAATGCAAGAGCTGTAAGGAAGAATGGGACTTCAGCAGACAGTGCTAGAGCAATGCTTAGTGAAAAGCATCTTCCAAATCAGTATTGGGCAGAAGCAATAGCTACAGCAAACTACTTGCTTAATCGGCTTCCTACTGAACCGATACACGGTATGACTCCTTATTCACTGGACACAAGCCACACGTTGGGCATCTCTGCATATTTGGTTGCATAGCATATGCTCACATACATGATGATCATCACAAGAAATTGGATGCGAAGTCACGCAAATGCATCATGGTTGGCTACAGTGAAGAAAGCAAAGCATACAAATTGTATGATCCCATCAACCGCAAAGTCATTGAGATGTAATTTTTGATGAGGAATCAGAATGGAAAACCTCACCTACACAGGATATAGAAGCATCAACTTCACAGTCATGTACAGAACAAGTTGATGAAAAAGAGCAAGAATTGCCAGAAACACCCCAAGCAGAGCCACAGCAGCTCAGAAAGTCTACTAGGGAAAGCAAACCTCTAGCCAGATTGACATATGCTCAGAAAGGCAAAGCAATTCAGGTGGAAACCACCAACTATGCTCTTATGACTACCATCATGGCTACAGAAGAGCCAGTCTATTTTGAAGACACAGTAGACCAGCCAAAATGGCAAACTGCTATGAATGAAGAAATGGATGCTTTGTATAAGAATAATACTTGGGAATTATGCGACCTTCCACCAGGAAAGAAGGCCATAGCAAACAAATGGGTATACAAAGTGAAGTACAATCCAAATGGAAGTATTCAGAGATACAAAGCCAGATTAGTTGCAAAAGGATTTGCACAACAATATGGTCAAGACTATGATGAGACTTATGCTCCAGTAGCAAAGATGGATTCCATACGGTTCTTGATATCACTAGCGACACTCAACAAATGGAATGTGTATCAGCTTAATGTCAAGAATGCATTTCTCAATGGTTATCTAGATGAGGAAGTCTACATGCAACAACCAACAGGTTATGTTGAACCAGGAAAGGAGAATAAGGTTTGCCATCTCAAGAAAAGTCTCTACGGCTTAAAGCAAGCACCCAGAAGTTGGTACAGCAGAATCGACAAGTATTTTGCTGATCTGGGATACATGAAGTCCAATGCAGATCATACTCTCTACTAGAAAGTTCAAGGGGAAGACATTACTATTGCACTTTTGTACGTAGATGATTTGATTGTGACAGGAAGCAAGGATAGCTTCATTAGAAAACTGAAACAAGACTTATCTATAGAGTTCGACATGAAAGATCTTGGACTTATGCACTATTGTCTTGGAATTGATTTCTGGAGAGATTCAGATGGCACATTCTTGAGTCAGCTCAAGTATGTTGATAGTCTCCTGAAGAAGTTTCATATGGAAGATTGCAAAATTGCAGCCACTCCCATGGAACAGAGTTTGAAACTTACTAAAGATTCAAAAAAGCCTATAGTCAATGACAAATACTACAGGCAACTCATTAGATCTCTTATATATGACAATCACACGGCTAGATATTTGTTATGCAGTAAGCTCACTAGCACAATTTATGGCAAATCCAAAACAATCTCATTGGAATGTAGCCAAAAGAGTCTTGAGCTAGCATGAAAAGCTCTCTCTATGATAAATTATTCAAGAATTAGTATTTACATCAAGATTTTCATCTTCAACCAAGTTCATCATTCCAAATAAGTCTATCTCTAGTCCTATCCCTAGGTCTCCTATATCATTCAAATCTATATTTTCCAAAACTAATACCAAATATGGTGATGAAGATGGACTATCTGTGGATCATTCAGAAGATTATGAATCTGTAATTCGAACCTCTTCTCCAATGTTTATGGATCAATCAAAAGGTCTGGTGCCACTAGCATCTTTGTATCAGCTTATTTGTCTTCACAAGTTGATTTACTTTAGGTAGCCACTTGGACCACATGCCACCAAATTGGATTAGAACGGTTGACATGAAAGACCTCCAATATTCAACATTAGCAGGCCATTATTAATTAACATAAAATAAATTCTTCAAAATGAGGTCATGAGCATAATTCATTTCTACACACTTGCTCACATTGTTCAAGAAGAACAAAACTCACTTTCACCTATCTAAAGTTTTGTAAAGTCTATGGCCAAAAGTTCAATTTCTTCTTTCCTCAACATAGCATTGGGACCATTATAGATAACTCCAAACCATTTTACATAAGAAATAAAAATGTTAAATTGTCAAAACCCAATTTCTAAGATATCTTGTATGGTCCCACAATAATCTAACGGTGAGGAAAGAAGACTAGCATGTTAAGTAGTCACGTGACTTTCTTGTATGAAGCTAGCCATGACCCCACAATAAAATGTGGTCCTTCTTGAATCAATGCTTTCCATGTGAAAGTGCCACCCATATGACCACAATTCACTATAGTTCTTCTACTACAATTAAAAAGCTATAAAACAAAGAGCATGCACATTCTAGTGATTCTGGCCATATATGGTCCTTAAGAAACTCACAAAGAGTAAAAACAAAGAGTATGCACATTATAGTAATTGTGGCCATATATGCTCCTTAAGAAAGTCGCAAGTATGGGGGAAATTATAAAGTAAGAAGAGGAAATAGAGATAAAACTCCCTTGCAAACTTCACTCATGATCACTTGCTCTATCCCTATTGTCCACGGCCTATTGTCCATGGCCTGACAAAGAGTTGAATTTTTAGCCAATTATGTGACCTGTCTTTGGGAAGAAGATCAAGGTCCTTTGGGTATTATTGTATTTTTTATCTCATCAAAGTCTATGTCTTGCCATTGCTCTCTTTGTTTTGGCCTCCTCTTCACGTCTTTGAATCACCTTTTGCTAGGGAAAATTCTTGCAATGGCTACTTCATCCATGGAAAGATGCACAATAAAACCTCATCTATACTTAAAATTTCATAGGGTATGCCCCATAAACGCTTGGTTGTGCAAACTAATAAGCCAACTTACAGCCCACAAAGCCCCTTTGGTCTAATCGTTTGATTTATTCCAAGTCAGTAAAAGATGTGCACAAGCAAGTGCACTTGGATTGTCATAATACTTGAGACAAATTGTTTCTTTAGCAAGCCTATAGCTTTGATAGAGTCCACCCTAACTTTTTTGATGCTCGGTTGGGAGAGATCCTTCAAAGAGATTCATTGTTTTCACGTGACAAAATAAGATTGCAACATCATTCATTAAATGCATACCAATATCTCATAAAGGTATATGATGATGGATATGTGGATACCTCATGAGGCCATCTATCTTGTAGATGCCTTTTTTTATGTCTTATAATAAGCATCCTTTCACCACAATTGGAAGTATAAACTATATCCATAAAGGTATGTTCCAATAAAATAAACTATATGTAATCATCAATACGCCATCAATAAGTATTAAGAAAAAAAGAGATCACACCTATAAGAATTTGAAACAGATTATAGTGTTTAGTTCTTTAGGTTTTGGTGAATTTTTCATATTGTAGTCTCTCTTTTTTGGTCCGGAGTATGATTTGTATACCCTTTTGGTGGTTTCTTGTAATACATCTTGCCTTGTACAATCATGCCTCTTCAATGGAATATTCTTAAAACATCTAGCATTATATATTCATGCCCCTTTGTAATACATCTCACATTGTACTATGTTGACTTATAATGGGGTAGAATAGGGTGTTGACTTATAATGGGGTAGAACAGGCCCTTACAAACCCTATTTTCCCCAAAAAAAAACTAGTCACACACATAAGGTTGGTGTCCACTACTTTCACTGACACTCTTAAATGCCCAAATACCAGGCGACCATTGAGGTTGATACTGAGGACTTTAAAAATGTCAAACTTCCTCTCTTTTTCCTATTATTACCATTTCACTTTTGGAAAGGTCACCTCCCCATCTATAAGCCCCATATGAGGAGAGCGTGGGGGAGGGAGACCTAGGGCATGTGCCCAAAAGAAAAGAGAGAGGGAGGGGGCTGCTGCATGGGTAGCACCTCATAGCCCAGAGAGAGGAAAAGGGGTTGCCACATGTGCAGCATATGAGCTGCCACATGGGCAACATAGTAGCCTAGCAGAAGGCTAACAGAGGCGCAACATGTATAGGCTAGAACAGGCCTCTGACAGAGGCGCACGGGGGATGGAATAAAGCTGGCACATGGCATAGCATGGTGGGCCAAAGGGTGCCTACAAAGGGCTGCAAAGGTGGGGGTATTGGGAAGGAAAAGGGCCTGCATGAGGCTCCTACAATGGCAGAAGCAGTAGCCCAAAAGGGCCTGGCAAAGGCCCTTTTATAGCACTGGTTGGACTAGCCAACCTAGTCTGTTTGGCCAGACTCATTGGTACTAGTCAGTAGCCCTTGGGGGCTATAAAAGGAGAGGCCCCACGCCTCATTTCATCATCCAACAAGTCAGCAAACATAGGAGCAGCAAAAACCTGGTCTTTGGGCCTATATCTAGGAGGCAAAGCAGGGCCAAAGTTGCTATAGACTGAGCTCACTTGGGGTTTTAGCCTAGGCTATCTACTAGGGCAGCAAGGCGCTGAGATCTTTAGGCGAAAAGTCTACTTACGCTCTTGGTGGAGCACGTGGGCTTGAGTCTAGAGATAATCGACAGATAGGAGAAGGACCTTGTGGTAAGATCAAAGGACCACACCATCAGTGGGACTCTGGATCTATCTCTTTTGTATTGTGTTCATAGCTTTGGATGAAAATATATTATTTTGGTGTCTTCTATATCTTGATGGTTCATTGTCTATTGATGAGTCTACATAAGTTTAAGAAGTTTGTGATTCCACACCTCACACCACACTGTGTGAGCTCCTAAGCTATTCTATGAGTTTTTCGTTGTGCGTACCCTCTGTTGGTCGATTTCTAACATGGTATCAGAGCCCAAGTAGGAGGCTCACATGTGTGCGAGCCTAAAGGTAGGGACCTTGCTGAAGGACGACCCTGATTCAGCTCTTGGGAATCGACTTCCACTACTGGACAGTGCCCTTGCGAGAAAGAAGGTTACTTAGGTCCAGTTAGGTGCATTCAGAGTACTGGTCTATTAAAGGTTGAGTTTGTTCGACTTTGTTGTGTGGTTTAGCAGTAGTAGAGGTCGATCTCTTCATCCTCTTCAACCATTTCTCTCCCTTCCTCCTCCCCCAAATTTATTTCTTTCACTATCCCTAACATTGGAAAGTCTAGGAAACTGGATGGGTCAAATTACCAGTTTTGGAAGGTGAAGATCTTGAGTCTCGGAAGTTGTGGAAACTGACAATCAGAGTGGAGGCGAAACCAGAGGATATGGTGAACAAGGAGGGGAAAATACTCATGCCTGTAGATGGAGAGGAGCTTGAAGCTTGGGAAGACAAAGATGCTCATGCCCTGGCATTGATCATAAGGACTACAGTGGACTCTGTACTTCCTCACATTCAAATGGCCGACACGTCTGTAGAGGCGTGGACCATTCTAAAGGATTTATACGAGACAGACAACACATCTCGGATCTTGCTTCTTCAGCATCAACTCTACAACCTTGATATGGATGAGGGAGATTTGGTACATGATGATAAAATATGAAGAGGAGAGAGAAGAAGAGTGGAGATGAGGAGAGAGGGCATAGCTAGAGAGCACACCACAAATGACTAAATGTACACTAGATTTTGTTGAAAATGTAGAATATATACAAACCCATTTAGGGTTAGGGTTATGGTTAGGGGATCTAACCCTTTCCTTTATAGCACTTTATTGGGTTAGTGCTATGCACATATGATCACATGATGGTGCTATGCACACATGATCACATGATGTTGAGCGTGAACTCTCAACACCTTCCCTCAAGATCAATATCATGAAGTAGGCCTTCCCTCAAGATGATGATTCTGGGGAATCGAAGAAGGACTGAACATTACATTCCATCACACCCCTTTAATGAGAATGTCCTTCCTCTGCATCAAACCAAGAGCTAGTTGGTGTTTCTCAAAAAGCTCTTTACTGAGTGGTTTGGTAAAGATATCTGCAACATTCTCTTTACTATCACAATGCTACAGTGTGATGTCACCAAGTAACACTCTTTCTCTGATGAAGTTCTCTCTAACATCAATGTGCTTTTTCTTGGAGTGATATACTAGATTCTTGGCCAATGCTTGAGTTGACGATTGATTATCAGAGTATATTGTTGTTAGCTTTGACTCATCAAAGTAATCTGTTTTTGACAATAGTCTTTTGAGCCATATAGCCTCACATGCACCTGTAGTGAGTGCCCTATATTCTGCTTCAGTCGAAGACAAAGAAACTATTGGTTGTTTGTTTGACAACCATGATATCCAAGGAAAAATGCACATCCTTATGTCGATCTCCTAGTCTCATGATCTCCGGCATAGTCACTATCATAGTATCCATGCAACCATGGATGACTTCCTCTATATTCTATCCCAAATTGTCTTATACCTCTGATGTATCTCAAACTCTGTTCCATGGGAGTGGCTGCAATCTTGCAATCTGCCATATGAAACTTCTTCAAGAGACTGTCAATATATTTGAGCTGACTCATAAATGTGCTATTTGAATCTCTCCAGAACTCAATTCCAAGACAATAGTGCATAAGTCCAAGATCTTTCATGTCGAACTCTACAGTTAAGTCTTGTTTTAGTTTTCTGATAAATCTATCCTTGCTTCTTGTCACAATCAGATCATCTACGTACAAAAGTGCAATAGTAATGTCTTCCCCTTGAACTTTGTAGTAGAGAGTATGATCTGCATTGGATTTCATGTATCCCAGATCAGCAAAATTACTTGTCGATTCTGCTGTACCAAATTTTGGGTGCTTGCTTTAAGCCGTAGAGACTCTTCTTGAGATGGCAAACCTTATTCTCTTTTCCTGGTTCAACATAACCTGCTGGTTGTTGCATGTAGACTTCCTTGTCTAGATAACCATTGAGAAATGCATTCTTGACATCCAGCTGGTACACATTCCATCTGCTGAGTGTCACTAGTGATATCAAGAACCATATGGAATCCATCTTTACTATTGGAGCATAAGTCTCATCATAGTCCTGACCATATTGCTGTGTAAATCTTTTTGCAACTAGTCTAGCTTTGTATCTGTGAATACTTCCATCTGGATCGTACTTCACTTTGTATACCCATTTGTTTGCTATGGCCTTATTTCTTGGTGGAAGGTTGCATAATTCCCAAGTATTATTCTTATACAAAGCATCCATTTCTTCATTCATAGCAGTTTGCCATTCTGGCTTGTCTACTGCATCTTTGAAGTACACTAGCTCTTTTGTAGCCATGATGGTAGTCATAAGAGCATAGTTGGTGGTTTCAACCTGAATTGCTTTACCTTTCTAGCATATGTCGATTTGGCTGGAGGTCTGCTTTCCCTAGTAGACCATTTGAGCTACTGTGGCTCTGCTTGGGGTGTTGCTGGCAATTCTTGCTCTTCTTCATCAACCTATTTTGTAGATGACTATGAAATCGGTGCATCTATCTCCTGTGTGTTTGAGGTTTTCCATTTTAATTTTTCATCGAAGGTTACATCTCTAGAGATAATGGCCTTGTGGTTGATGGGATCATACAACTTGTATGCTTTGCTTTCTTCACTGTAGCCAAACATGATGCATTTGCGTGACTTCGCATCCGATTTCCTGCGATGATCATCATGTATGTGGGCATATGCTATGCAACCAAATATGCGGAGATGCTCAATGTATGGCTTGTGTCCAGTGAATGCTTCATAAGGTGTCATACCCTGTATCGGTTCGGTAGGAAGCTGATTAAGCAAATAGTTTACAGTGGCTATTGCTTCTGCCCAATACTGATTCATAAGATGATTTTCACTAAGCGTTGCTCTAGCACTATCTACTAAAGTACCATTCTTCCTTTCAGCTCTTGCATTTTGTTGAGGAGTATCTGCACAAGTGATTTGTCTTCAAATGCCATGACTTCTGCAAAAGTTCATGTATGTTGAAGACACGTATTCACCTCCTCTGTCTAATCTCATGACTTTGATCTTTCTGCCTGTCTGGTTTTCTACCATGCCTTTGAATTCTTGAAATCTGGAAAACACTTCAGATTTCTCTTTCAAAAAGTAGACCCAACAATATCTACTATAGTCATCAATGAAAATCAAGTAGTAAAGTGAACCGTTGATGCTGCGGGTTTGGGCATAATCCCATACATTTGTATGTATCAAATCAAGAATACCTCGTGCATGAGAGGTACTTCTGCCAAAGTTGGTTCACTTTTGTTTACCGAAGTAGCATGCTTTGCAAACTTTTCCAAGGAACTGTAGCTTGGGAATCCCAATTGCCATATTCTGATCCCTGAGATCTAACAAGTACTTGAAATTGACATGACCATATCTCTTGTGCCATTTTGCAAATAGTGGCATTTGTTGTGGTTGAGCTAACATGGCATGCTTCTCTGGTACTGTAGCTAGCATTCTGTACAAACGTCCTTCCTTGACACCTTTTGCTACTAGTTGACATCTTTTGGATTTATCTCTAATAGTGCATTCATCTCTGTCGAAGATGACTCGATAGTTGTGTTGCATGATTTGACCAACTGACAAGAGGTTCTTGCTGAGCTTCAGAACATAGAGTACATCTTTCACCAATCCTTTCATACTAGTGAAATTGTTCATAGGGATAAGACCTGTTTCTTGCACTGGATTCGGTGTATTATCTGTTGTGTAGATGACATTTTTTTGACCTTCTAATGGTTTCATCTCTGTGAACCATTCCTGATGATTTGTCATGTGAGATGATTCACCGCTGTCGATATACCAAGGGTCCTGTTCTACTTGGTTGACTTGATAGCTGAAATCCTCTTTTGGATTGTAATCAGTGTCTAGGTACACTCAGTCTGCATTTCCTCGTTTGCAAGAAACATATTCCCATGTTCATTTGCAAAATGACTGAGACTAGAATGTCCACCACAATGATTTCCTCTGCCATGGAAATTCCCTCGATTACTTTTGGATTGACCGCCTTGGTCATACTGCTTATTGCGGCAATCTCTTTCATAGTGTCCCAACTTATGATAGTAGTTGCACTGGATGTTTGACACATTGATGGATGCATTCCCTCGTCCTTGGAATCTGGCTCGATTGGAATGATTTCCTCTTTGTTGATTCTAATGTTGCTGAGGATGATGCTGATGCTGATGTTGACTTTGTTGATTATGTTGCCTAATGATGACCACTTTTCTGGAATGATCTACCTCTGCCTCTGCTTCTATCTAAAGCTGTGAATGCCTTATCATTAGAATGACCTTTGCATGCTTGAATGGCCTGAGTCCTGAGTTCTTCACCAAGTAAGACACTGGAGCTCTTCCAGTGTCGAAATTTCTCGTTGAATGGCAATACTCTGGACTAGATTCTTGTATCCCTCTCCTAGTCCATTTAGGATGACTTGAACCATTTCTGCTGGATTCACGGTCTCTCCTGCTGCTGCAAGTTTATTGTTGTAGTCTTTAATCCAGAGTACATAAGCATGACCGATTTCGCTGCTGTTGTAGAAACTCTGGTTGATTTGGTTTCTCAGTGTGAGAATCCTAGATGTGTTCTTAGACTCATAGAGAGCTGTGAACATATCCCATGCTTCTTTCGATGTCTTGACGGTGTTGACTGTCCTAGCATGACATCTTGCACATTCTGCTTGATCAAATGATATGCGTACTTATCTTTCTTATCCCATTCTACCTGAGCTCGGGCAATGGCAGGATCTGCTAGAGGTGCGAAAACTGTTTGTGTAGCTAGAGATGCCATTGTAGATCCCATTGCTGGTGCTATGACAACAAGTGGAGTAGAGCTACTAGTGGCTAGATCATCCAATGCTCTAGGTGTAGATCCATCAACATACTCCCATTTGTCATGAAGTATAAGAATGGTCTCCATTCAGTATTTCCATGTGCTGTAATTGGAGTTGTCTAGCTTAGCAAATGCCTCCAGATTGAGGTTGCTAGTCGTAGACATGGTGCAAGAAATGTACTCAAAGTGTTGTGAAAATCACTGTATGAATCGAATACAAAACATGGACTGTGCCAAGTGAAATCTGAACTGTCGGTGAAGATAGAACTGCAATACATAAATGCGATTTGAATTACAAGACTTGTGGCAAATAATGCCGGGAATAGCCAAGAGGCTTTACAAGGCTGAAATGATGTGCACAATGCGGTGAAATAGCCGAATAGGCTTTACAATGATGGCATGTGTGTGTGAAATCAAATGATGTGCTATCTGCCCATTGAACAATCAGCAATGCCTCTGAACACTCTGAAGTCTGCTCACTAAACTGATGAATGTGAGGTTTCATGTAATGTGATGATATGAAACCGTATGTGAGTGTAGGGACTGACTCCGAGTAGGTACTAGTAGAGAATTTCAGGCATGGCTGAGATTGGCAACTTGGGGAGATTCAAAGAGTCCCCTCTACGATGATCTAGTCTACTATGATCTATATCTATACCAACCATCGATCGATGAAAGAACAGCAAATAATTTCTTTTCTTTGGTTCTTTTTAAGTGATGGGTCAGATGCGTCGATGTAGAGGCGGATGTGTGTGTAGGAAGTGGATTTGTCGATGGCAAAGCTCAAAAGTGAGTGATACTTGTGCCAAAATGTGTGCGTGATGTGGATGAGCACGTAGAGCACAAAAAATCGATTGATTTTCCTTTTTAGAGCACCCTCAAATTCTTCTTGGATCAAGAGATACGGCTTGATTTAGGTGGAGGGGCAAAAGGAGTGCAAATGTGCTCAATGATGATGTGGCAATCAAAGGGTCACATGCAGTGACTGTGCTTGGCAAGGGATGTGCCACTGGAGCCCTGTGCCTAGGTGGCACCTGTGTTCACATAAACTGCCTGTGGAGCACTGTGTGCTTGCAAAGGTTCAGTGCCACTTGGTAGATGAGGTGGCAGTGATTGACCTAACCCAGGGTCATGCTGACCCAACCATGGTCAGACTACTAACCTAGGTCTAGTTGACTAACCCAAGGTTAGGTTGACTGGTTGACTTGGTCAATGATGATGTGACTGATGAGTTGGTAGGATGATGTGGCAGGTGATGTGTCATGTATGATGTGGCATGTTCCACATGGATGCTGATGTGGCGTGATGATGTGGACCTGATGATATGGTTGCCACTATGTCAGATGACATGACACGTGGACTTTGATTGATGATGTGGCAAGAGGATAAGGTATGCTGATGTGGGAGTCGACTGCCATGTGGTAGATAAGGTTGTACACATGGCAAAGGATAAGATAGGTGAGGTGGCAGGCTCACAGGGCTGTTGATGTGGCAACTGGATAGGGTTGCCTTGACGTGCCACGTGTACCTAGAGGTTGGAGTGACGAAATCTTTTGGATTCTGTCAGAATCTAGTGAGATTTTATTGATAGAATCTTTTGTAGTGCTGCTGCAGATGTCGACGGGAGCTGTGAGCTCTGTGTGTTGGTCGTTTGCAGAGAAGGCATGAAAGCATTGTGAGCAGGTCGAAGGTCAAGGTGGTGAGGGATCAACTCGCATTAGTTGGTCAGAAGGTGGACTTATGCCATTTGGCCTTGATGGTATTGAGAAGGCTACCTCAAAGTTTCAAAAGCTTTGTAATGACTGTGACAGTAGGATGGAGGACCAAAAGTCTGACTTTTGAGGAGTTGGGTCCAATACTACCATAGGAAGAAGCTAGGGAGAAGCTCTACAATGACAAAGATGACAAGGAGCTACTACTGAAGGATTACGCTAGCAAAGGGAAGGGCAAGCCTAATGGTGGCAAGTCCAAGAAGGATGGCTCTAATGGTGAGGACACTTCCAAGAGGAAGTAGAAGAAGAAGTGCTTCTATTGTGACATGCCAGGTCATTTTGCGAAGGAGTGCAAAAAGAAGAAGGCGGATCAGAAAAACAAGACGAAGGAGTCCGACTCAAATTCAGAGGGTGACACAAAAGCCAAAGCCAATGTGGTAATCAAACAGTTGTTCTTGGTAACATCTCCGTGTGTTACTGAGGTCAGATATGTCAACCTAGAAACCACAGTGATGATGTATGACATTGAGATGTGGGTCGACGAGGAGTCAGATGCCTTTGTGAAGGTGAAGGACAACATGGAGTGCTTGGTATCTTTCTAGGTGCATGGCTATTGATATTGACACGAGGGTGGATTCCATGGAGTGCCCTGGGGTTTCATGTTCAGATGGATGATGTACTTCAGAAGGGGACAATATAGGACACAGGCTATTGGTATATGCCTTGATGAGGTGCATGGTTTGCTTTCAAAGCAAGCACACAAGCAATACGACGATCTGGTATGTACTTGATGTTCTTCATTTGAGCCTTTATAGCATGCTGTTGAGAGAATCTGCTCTTCATTTGTCTCAGGTAATGCGAGATTGGAAGGAATTGGCCTTCTTCGAAGGCAAAAGGGGAAGTGTGGGTGCTTCTTCAAATCTCAGACACAGATTGTTGAAGGTGATGGACAAGGTGTACTGAAGCCAGAAGAGTACCTGCTTGAGAGCTCAGTGAGAGTGCATGGTCCAAGTTATCTAGAGATATTCATTCGTTGCAGACCTTGCCAAAGGAAGGACGGGTTGAAACAGACCCTCAGAGCATGGTGCGTGGAAGACTCCAGGTTGTTCACTCATTATGAGGGGGACAATTGGAAGATCGTTGGTAGCTAGATTGCTTAGTTCAAAGGCAGGAACATGACTAAAGGTGGTGGTGCCAAGGGGTGCTACCAGAGAGTAGAACCAGACCTGGAGGAGCAAGAGCCACTGGATGAAAAGCAAGGAAAAGATTTCGACATCGAATTGTTCCAGATGACTACGACCAAGGAGTTACTGGAGCATCATCATCGACGTGTTGGCATTGGATTGACACGTGTTAGTGAGAGCGGGTGTTGAAAATGTCACCTCCCCATTTGTAAGCCCCCATATGAGGAGAGCGTGGGGGAGGGAGACCTAGGGCATGTGACCAAAAGAAAAGAGAGACGGAGGGGGCTGCCACATGGGCAGCACCTCACAGCCAAGAGAGAGGAAAAGGGGCTGCCATGTGGGTAGCACAACAGCCTAGCAGAAATTGACAAAGGTGCAACATGTACAGGCTAGAATAGGCCTCTAACAGAGGCGCACAGGGGATGGAATAAAGCTGGCACATGGCATAGCATGATGGGCCAAACAGTGCCTACAGAGGGCTGCAAAAGGCAAGGGTATTGGGCAGGCAAAGGGCCTGCAAGAGGTTCCTATAGTGGCATAAGAAGTAGCCCAAAAGGCCCTGGCAAAGGCCCTTTTATAGGGCTGGTTGGACCAGCCAACCTAGTCTATTTTTATAGACCAGTCTGGTTGGCTCTAGTCAACAACCCTTGGGGGCTATAAAAGGAGAGGCCCCAGGCCTCATTTCTTCATCCAGCAAGTCAGCAAACATAGGAGCAGCAGGAGCAACAGAAGCCTGATGTTTGGGCCTACATCCAGGAGGCAAAGGTTGCTGCAAATTGAGCTCACTTGGGGCTGAAGCCTAGGCTGTCTACTAGGGCAGCAAGGTGCTGAGATCTTTGGATGAAAAGTCTACTTATGCTTGTGGTGGAGGATCTACTCTTTTGTATTGTGTCCATAGCTTTGGATGGAAATATATTATTTTGGTGTCTTCTATATCTGGCGGGTTCATTGTCTATTGATGAGTCTGCACATCTATCCTATGCACATAAGTTTAAGAAGTTTGTGATTCCACACCTCACACACCACACTGTGTGAGCTGTTGGGCTATTCTATCAGTCTTCCGCTATGTGTACCCTCTGTTGGTTGATTTCTAACATGTACACCAACGAGTATAGTGAGGATCCCTTTCCAATGTAATTTCGAGCAATATAATGAGGCTTTCACACTTAGAAAAAGAACTCATTTCTATCAAAATTCATATTAAAAAGTGGCTAATACCTCGTAGTGATCTCAAACCTTGTTTTAATTATTTAATCTAAGTTGTGATCTCATGGACTTCTCATGCGTAATAAAAGCAAGGAACCATGTAACCTCGCCATAGATTTGTTATCCGTAAGAGTAAACGGAGGCAGCCTGGGGAGTGCAACTAAAATATACAATTAAAGGATATGGGTTCTCAACATAAGGGATTTTTCGATCTAGTAAATTCACATAAATAAGTATAACTAAATTGGTTTCCTTAATTCATTAAAAAGAATATAAAGGGATAGACCCTGCATATAAGTAGGACTTTAAATATTACCCCTTCAATGCATTTTTATTGTAGGTTTTCGTAGTAATGCTTAACTTATCAAGGAGGCATATGAAAGGGAAATTTCCTAAATATATATTTGAATTTCTAATAATCTAATGCTAAATATGTATTAAATCAATCACCAAACGCTAGTTCTAACCAATGTTGAAAACTTCCCATCATAGTTTATCCTTTCGATATCCTTTCATCTAGTTTTCCATTTTTTTATGATTGGTTTCATTCTTATATTATGACAATGATGCATCACATTAACAAGCTTGGGCTCATATTGATGGAAATGTTAAGTTGCCTAGTACTTGGAACCTAAGGTCAACATTTCCCTCATTTTCAAAATAAGTATGTGCATCATAGTTTGATTTTTGTTCATAAGTGAAACTTTATATGTACAACCAGATGTTGTGGTCTATTTCTTTCTCATCAAAGCGCATATAGGAAATAGAGAAAGTTTGTTTTTTATTTTGGAAAAGTTTCCTAGCAAAGCCACATACACATGTATATATTGGCATGCACATACATGTGAATATGCATGTATATGGCTGTGTTCTTGTACTTTCCTTGCATTTATGGACAAACATATATGGACAAGCAAATTCAAGAACATGTGTAGACATCTAGCACACATACACATTAAATATAGTAGAGCGAACTAATAAAAAATATTGCATTAAGGTACATGTTTGTTAAAGTGATTTGGTTGTATCATTATATAATATGTGCACCGATGACCCCCACTATTCTAATGTATGGTCAACAACCTTACTTATGGCCCTAGATCTCAGCCTTGAGAGACTAGAATGGCCTTACACATAATATGAATGATTGAGGAGAAATATATGAATGATTGAGGAGAAATAGTACCTAGCTATGAAGCTACTACCATCAACATTGGAGAGGGTCAACATGATTAATTCAAGGCATCCAAGGGACTAAGCTCCCTTTTGGATAGAAACATCCTATACATCTGAAGGTGGAAATAATAAAACTGACCACAGCCAATGATTGTGGTTATACATGACTCTCTCAAGTAAGAACATACCACAATCTCTCCACCTCTCAACTTTAGGTAAATAGTGAAAGCTTGGCTAGGAAGTGTAGGAGCATGTTTAAATAGATGCATATGTGTTTGCAAAGCACACAAGTATATCTATCTCATGATAAATAACATACATGCTTTATGTCTTTCATCAATGCTTTATGTCTATTTCATGATATACAGCATACATCCTTTATGTCTTTTGTACTTGTATGAAAGTTGGAGGGAATGATAGTCATAATCAACACTTTGCTTAAAGGAATATACAATCTTAATCAAGTATCAAAATTCATAAGAAGTACATGCTTTTCATGTCTGAGACATGAGATTCTTTAAATGTGAAGATAAGGCTAAGGAAAAACTTGCTTTTATATCTTGAAAAGGAAGGATAATAATATGTATTCAAAGGTGCTTTAGTGATCCATCAATGACAAAGAGCTCATAAGGATAATCGAAATGATACGCGGATTAGCTTGAAGCAAATGCAAATATCAAGCTAGCTCACCTCATTAAAGTGTGTAAATGAATTCACACTTTGAAACGTGGGCAAAAAAGAACAAAGAAGTACAGAAATATACTATAAGGCACTACATACGGACACAAACCTATGCATAAACAATGTGATCCTAAAAGAAGACTTTGGGTATGCCATACTTTTAATTCATAGGAGGAATCTTGTTCTCAAAAGTGACTAATTAATTTGAGGCGAGCTTGTTTGGTTCCTTTGACCCTCGTGATTCACGACAAAGAGGTTTCTGTTGGTATACATAATGATCATTGTGCCTAAGATGTACTTAAAGGCTACAATGAACGCAACCTTTTTTGTTTCTTTTTCCCACACCTCCAAGTGTCTTTCTTTGATGTTCTCATAGGAGAGATCCTAAATAATAGTGATGGTGTTAAAAACTCCCCTTCTACCCATTGGGCTACAAAAGCCCCAATGACATGGTGGGAAAAGGGTTTATATAGGAAAAACTAATTCCCCATGCTAAGTATCATAATGTTTGGTGAAAATGCTAAATACCATAACAATTCAGAAAAAAAGTGGAATTTAAGTTTCAACTCTCAAATGCTTCACAAAGTCCCGTTTCCCACAAAACCATTGACCCTAAGAGCTCACTAAGGTGGGGGCCCACATGCCATCTTACCATTAAATTTTCCATTTCCCACAAAACTACCTTTATTCATAAGGCCTTAAGGGGGGTTTAAGCTTGGCAAGGGCATTGAAAGCGACCAGTAAGTTTATTAAAGAAGTTTGAGATAAGTGAGAGCAAAGGTGGTTCATGGCAAGGTAAGAAATGATGAGGTTAAAGGGGCCACTAAAGAGGTGGGTGCCTTTATAATGTCATCAACCCCCCCAAGGTAAGGCATGTGCCACCTAGTCCTCTTCATGGAAAAAGATGATGTGCCAAGCTCTCATTTTTTGGATGAACAGTGGCACTCACCTGACCTTAGCATTAGCTCTTATATTTTTCTATGTTCCACAAATTTTTCAGAAAGTAAAAAATAAATAAAAATTGGCTCCCTATTACTACTTGATGAACGTGATGGCTTTGGATTTGAATTCCAAATTCGTGAAAGCCATTTTCACCATGGATTAGTGCTAAAAAGTTAGCCCCCTACAATCCAAAGCATGAAAAGGCCACATGCATGTGAATATTATATAAGTTAAAAATATCACTTGAAGGATATATACTGGGGATTTATGACACTCACTATGTAAGAAGTTGAGAGGGCAAAGTCAGAGAAACACTCACGGAGGTAAAGGAAGGATACAAGTATGAGACGATGACCAACGAGAAGAATGTGAAAGTGATGGAAATAGAATTTGAGGGAATCCCACTTTTCCTTTGGTATGTGAGTGGACTGAGTGTGGTGGACAACCAAGAGGTTCCACAAAGATATAGCTAGTTAGGCCATAGCTTATAAAGATATATATAGCTAGTTAGGCCATAGCTTACAAAGAGAGAGAGAGACAGAGATTTTCCATGGCGTAGAAGCATGTTTGGGAATTCGGGAAGGTTTCTGGGTACATGTAAAGGCGTAGAATTTGCCTAGAGTTGTACTTGTGACAGAAGATATATCGATTTGAGTCGCACCGGCTAAGCTTCCAGCGACATTGTCGGCAGGCCCATAGATGCGGCAGAATTAGACTAAGACGAATTCTGTTTCTACAAACTGGTTGATGCACGTCGAAATGCAAATTATGGCAGAACGGATGGTGAGCCTGTCTCAACAACGAATGTGGCCCATGTGAGCGATGAAAGGGGTGAACACTCGAGAGGCAAATTTGCAGAATCCGAAAAGAACTGAAAACCGTGGGCTCAACAGTCAAAGAGCAGCGCAGATCCTTCATTTTCATGTGAACAGCAACCGTCGGACATCAAAATGAAAGCCGTGCGAAGCCGGTGACAATGCGGCAGACAATAGCTTTTTGCTCGAAACGACTACTTAGCACTTTATCACGTCATCAGCATTGAGGAGGGGAAGGGGGTGTTGTGGTAGAATAGAGTGTGCGAGCTCGCCTTCGGTTAAAGTTGGCTGATATAAGAATGATGCAAGAATAGCAGCAAGCAAGAAGAGAGGGGATTCTGGGATGATTCTAACGAATGCTTCATCCGATCTTCTGGGTAGGTGAATTGTAGAGATGATCACGTGGGGGAAAAACCGATTATGAAAGGGAGACGGTGGTAGAAAATCTAGGTAATAAGGAGGAATGAAGCATGCGGATGAAGATTCACGGGAAAGGTCAGAGGTGGTGGAGCGTAATAAGAATAAGAATGCTGTTTCTAGAGGGGGGGTGCTATCTTGTAACGGTGTAGTGAGGAGGGTGTGAAAAGGGACGGGATGGTGGAACGGTTCCAACGGAGAGACCGTAGGCCTGGTCTCTGTATGTAGTGGAATCTGCACGACGAGATTGAAGAGGCTGGGGTTGCTCGGGGGCCAGTGGAGGAGGGGTTGAAGCTTTTCGGTGTGACATCCATAATGAGAGAGGTGCGAAGGCATTCACAACTGGATCCCTACTGTACTGGGCAAATCATGAACGTTGCGGCCTAAAAGCAGAGCCTCAAATTGAACATGCGTCCAGTGGGAAAACAGGAGCAGCAACGACATATTGTCACATATATATAATATAGGAACCGCGTTCAGTCACTTCAGTGGGAAGAAGGAAGAGCCAAGTCAGAGGTGAGCGAGAGAGAGAGAGAAAGAAAAGCAAGCCGGGTCTGGACTCTGGAGATTGCCCTTGCGGAGAAGCAGGGCGTTGCTGGGGGAGGGGGCAAATGGAGGAGAGATGCAGAGAGAGGAGAGTGATCTCTTCAAAGAGAGGCAATTTTCCTGCAATATAGCGAGCAAGCAGCCTTGGCTCTGGCGTAGGGAGCAATAGCAAGCAAGCAGACTTTCTGAGAGAGAGAGAGAGAGAGAGAGAGTTGCCTCGGGTGGCGAGAAAAAGCTCAATGAGCCTAGGAAACACGCATACCCAGATCATTGCTGCAAGAGCGTAGAGAAGGCTACTTTCTTAGAAGGTGAACTGCTTCGCACGCCATCGCCATCGCCATTGCCATCGCATCGCCATACCCCCTGATTGCCATAGCCGGAGCTAGAGTCATCGCCATAGCGAGAGCTGGAGAGGGCTCTCACCATCTCTCTCCCTGGAGCTCTCTACACTCCGTGGAACGTGAAACGCTGCATCGCCATAGGCAGAGCGAAATAGCCAGAGAGCTAGAGCCATCGCCATAGCCAGAGAGCTAGAGTCATCGCCATAGCCAGAGGCTAGAGCTCTACAAGACTAACGACCCCGGTCTGTAGCGCTGCACTACCTGGGGAGTGGACGGCTGCATCCACATTCAAGGAGGGGAGAGGAGGGTTCCCATGAGGGGGTGAATTCTGGCTCAGATTGTGAGAATTGAGGTCTGTGGGGAGAAGAGGGAAGGGCAAGAAGGAAGAGGGGGGGAAGCGGGAGGATGGGGTAACTGAATGTTTGTTATTTGTTAGGGGGAGATGATGATGTAACTGAAAGGGAAGGGGGCGGATCCATCGAAAACGAGAAGCGGAAGTTGATTCATCCTGGCTATGGCGGATCGTCATCCTCATCACAGCACCATGGGAGCTTGGTTCATCCTGGCTATGGCGGACAGATGAAAGCAGCAAAGCTTCCTTCGTCCTCTTCCTTCGTCCTCCTCGTCCTAGCGAAATCTCTGTACAATCTCTGTATGACATCGATAGATTGGACGGAGATTCATCGCCCCAACTACAGAGCAATTCTTTCTTCTCCCGGACCATTATGATGAATCAGGCCAAACCATCTCCGCTCCCAATCACGGAATGGCTCTAGATTGCAGCGATTGATCGCCAAACAATTGCAGAAGAGCAACAAAGCAATAGAGAAGCTTCCTGATCGCCAAAAAATTGGCAGAGCAACAGAACAAATTCGTTGTCGTCGACTTTTTCTTCAAAGGACCACGATGATGAATCAGGCCAAACCATCTCCTCTCCCAACCTGCAAAGCTTCTTCCTGGGAATGGCTCCAGGATGTGGACCTCCATTGCCTGGAAGGCCAACTTTCCGTCGCTGCCACCCGCTCTCGTCCCCCTCTTCCTCCTCCTCCTCCTCCTCGCTCTCGCTTGCACGTCTGGCTCGTCCGTTTGAGCACCAGTATCCTCCTCTGGACTTGCCTCATCCAACTCATGGCCCTTGGCCAACTCTGGCACCCCCGCCTCCTCAAAGCTTGGCCTCCTTGCTTCGATGGCCGTGACTTCTCCTCCCACACCACCACCTCCTCCTCCTCCTCCTCCTCCTCCTCCTCCTCTTCTTCTTCTTCTGATCCCTCCCAACCTCCTCCCTCCCTCCTCTCCTCCCATCTCGCCCCCATTCGCCTTCCCAGTAAGTCATCTCTTTACCATCCTTCCCCGCTTTTTATGAAACCCATTTCAGTACAGCGATCGCACTGCATTTCATTTATCTCCACCAACTTGTTCAGCGATCGCACTGCATTTCGCATCTCCACCAGGTTTTGATATTATCGATGAATTAATCGACGCGCTTAATATCCACCGATATGCTTCGTCCCCAATTATCGCTTCGTCCTCAATTGGCACATGAAGTCAGGGCTCTCCTTAATATTGCAATTGTTAGAACTTGATAATGAAGTTTCATAAAATGGGTTGCGACGCTCATTTTATACCTACATTGTGGTAAATGCACGCAGGGCTTTACAAGAATAACGGCTATCTCTTGGTATCTTGTAATGGAGGGCTCAACCAAATGCGTGCTGCCGTAAGATTCTCGCAGCCAGATTTCGCTGTTGTTGCACGCCAAGCAGCGCTTTGAGATTCTTACTATTCCGTCATCTCATTCTCTGCTTTCCATGGCAGATCTGTGATATGGTTTCAATAGCAAGGCATCTCAATTTGACTCTGGTGATACCGGAGCTTGACAAAACTTCTTTTTGGGCAGACCCAAGGTAACCACTCGAGAGCGGAGATCTCTTTTCTTTCATTGAAGGTTATGTTTACGTTTTCCACTTTGTAAGAGAGTGCATACATCGCTACAATTTGTGATGTTTTGTTTGGGCAACTGGCTTCCTTCTGTTTTGCTGTTACGGTTTTTAATTACACCCTTCGAAAAGAGCCATGGTTGACTAAGGTCCTGCCACGTAAGGGTCAGTTTTCTTACATTCAGTTTATTCATACTTCGCTCTCACACTGTCTAATTTCTTTTCATATTTATCTGGTCGCATACAATCAAACTCCCTTGCGATTGCTTTAGTTTCCTTTATTTTGGATCAAAGGTTCTATTTCTGCTTGAAAATTCAGTCGGTTTTGACCTTTGATGCTTTCTATATGATAAAACTTTTGAGACTGGACATTTAAACTAACAACTCCCATGCTTGTTTGTCTTATCATCAAGTATTGTGGTGCGAAACTCTTTCAAATGTTTATCAGACGTATAATTACAAACATTCTCCACGATCTTGGCATGTTGTAAGTGCCTGTGCTGTGCTGCCAAATGCTTCCAGCTCATGAATGCATTCCAACCAGAAACCAGAAAGGATCGCAAGGCCGCTGAGCTTTCTTTTGCTGGCAATGCTAAATCCCCCGCTGGGAGCTATAATGCTCTTTGATGCATTGCATAACCATACAAGCGTCTATTTACAGTCCTCCACCCTATTTACAGGTTCCCGTCTTGGCAGCACCATCAAAACTCCGAGACTTTCTTAAAGAGTTGCCAACACCCAACAGCAAAATCACCCTGTGCAGATAGGCAAAACAAGTAGGTGTCTTAGACAGACATATTCCCTGCTAACTGTACCATTGGGGCGTTTGGAATATTCAGTGCAATACCATGGCGAAATGTGTGGCTACAGCTAGTTGAACTGGTTTGTATTTTACTTCTATGTGAGGCACAGTCCTTTGAGTCATAGTCATGAAGTATTCATGCCCCTACCAAGGCTGCAAACTCCCGGTCCCTTCTGAGGCATCAAAGGTCTCTGCTTGCAACCTTCACCAAGAGCGGTGTGCTTTCATGCGGAAGCAAAGAACTTGCACAATGTTGAAGGAAAGAACTGAGTATAGCTGAATGTTGCAAGTACAGAAGCTACTACTTTCTTCCAATAGGTATCCTCGTTTATGTTCAGTGTGGCAAGGGGATGCTGAATTTTTGGAGTTTTACAGAGTCTATTTGGCCGATTGGTTGGCTCTCTGTCTGCAAGGAGGCTCTCAATGTCCAGAGATAAATGGCAGCCTAGAGATCGGCACATACAGTCAACTTTTGCTTGACCTACCAGGCTACCAAATGACAATCGAATTAGCAGCTGGTAAGTCAAGTCTAGTTTGTCCCCTTAATATATATTGTGGGCTGAATGTGATCAGGTATGTCATAGATGAGCATAATGTGTGCTTCACTATATTGCTGCCCCAAGCTAGAGGGTGATGTGCCCTAGGAGGAAGGTCAATCAGGCCTTAGGGCCCTCGATAACAGGGATAGTCTTTAGTGACCCCCTCGAGTCGTGTGAAATCAACTGTGGAATGTTCACATCACATTTAAATCTCCCACTAGAAAATGCCATGCTTTTCAATGGAGAAATTCAAATGATCTCTTGGGTGAAAAGGTGGGGATAACCCAATTAAGCTATGGTCAAAGAGGTACCTTTAAAATTGCCTTTCCACTAGGCTACATGAAGATGTTGTAAAAAACATATAATGAAAGGGTTTTTAATACGTATCCTCATAATAAATAGAGGGATGTCCTAATCACTCTTTCCCCCCTCCCCCCTTGCCCTTTCCCACCCCTCCTCTCCTCCCTTTTCCACTAATCAAACATTTTTGAATTCTTTTCATTATGGGGAACCCATCGTGGCCCTCTTCTATGTTTGTCACAAATACTCTCTCTATTAGAAGTATTGGCTGCCAAATGACTTCTAGATCGGTTGCAAGGCAAAACAAGGTTGATAGGTTTGTAGACTCACTATTCTTATTGTGTTTGTAGATTGCTAAATTTGTACAGGTTTCATACAACACACATATGTTTTGCATGCACTCCTTAGATTCCAATGACATGCTTGTGAGTTCTTGTTCCACACATATCTTTGTCCTTATGACACTTTGAAGGGGTCCCAGTCGGGCTAGTTACATTCCATGGTCACTTAAACCTTCATGTAAGAAGAATACCCATAGATAAATCAATAAGAGGAGGGCCCTTTTTGTTTTTAGGGCCTAGTTTCTTCTCTTAATTAATTATTTACTCTCCTCCTCAATTTATCATGTGTCCCTTTTATAGGGCCTTGATGTTTTTCTTTACAACCCCAACTTTGGCTTTCTTTCCGGTAGTGTTTACAATCCAAATGAGCCCTTTTATCGGCTCCTTATTTTCATGCATAAGTACATGCAACTCATCCTCATCTATTGCACTTGGTCCTATTGCCTCCATCAGTACAAAGGGGCCTTGTGCTCTCTCTCTCTCTCTCTCTCTCTCTCTCTTTGTTCATAGCATAGTGAGTGACCTTGTGCTCTCTCTCTCTCTCTCTCTCTCTCTCTCTCTCTCTCTTTGTTCATAGCATAGTGAGTGACTCGAATATAAACATAAGTCCCTGCTAGCCTCTTTTTGGCTAGTTGTGATGACCTAGGCTGCCATGGCTAGGCTGGATTTGTTTGTTGATGGGGGTCTTGAAGGAATGCTGATGGAGCCTCCACTCCAAGCTACTCCTTTTGAGAGCAATGCAAAGCACGAGCCATCCGCAAGTGTCACTCAAGCGGCTCCTAGATTGTTGCAATGTGTTTCCACAAGAGGAAGAGGGAAGGGGGAGAGGAAGAGGGAAGGGGGAGAGGGGAGAAGAGAGGGAGAGGGAGAGGGAAGAGAGAGAGAGAGAGAGAGACAGAGAGAGAGAGGGGAAGGGAAGAGTGAAGGGGGATGGAGTGGCAAACACAAATGCACTACAAGGGAAACAAGAGAACACCCAAATACACTCTTGGAAGAGAAGAGGGAGCTTGGATTCCAAACTTGTGCATACAACAATGAAGACCGAAGTCAACTATTTGGCCTTTTATACAAGTCACCTTTTGAAGGGAGGGCCAATCCTTTTTCTTATACCACTCTCTCTTGAGAGAGCCACCTCTCGACTTAAAGAAACCTCTAACATTCTTAAGGACTTGAAACCACCCATTTTTAATGAGGAAGAGAAAGAACGCAACAAGGATGCAATAAACAAATTCTTGTAAAATATTAAGACTTACATCGACTCGAGAATACCCCTCTTGAAAATCAAGTCATGGAAGCGAGTGTTTCCCTTGGAAATAAGGCTTAGAAATTGTGGATGAGCCTTAGGGAAAATGATAGGATCCCTAGGTATTGGGTTGAATTTGACAAGCCTTCTTAAAGGACTTCAATTATGCCCTATGTTAAACAAGTATCAGTCACTCCCTTCAGCCGTTCTCTAATCTGGTGAGCATGGAGGGAAGGTCTCATAGTCTGATATGTGCCTCAATGAGTTGACGAGTATGCTGTGTCTTGCGCTCTGGTCCTTAGACAACATCTTTTGTGGCCCAGCTGGTCGGTGTTGTCCGACTGGAAAAATTCAATAATCATGCTCTGAGTGAGTCTGGCTGTATACCTGATCATATCTGTGTGTCCTGAGCAAATGCTCTCTTCGTCGGGCAGCCTCATGGATGAAGGTCGCAGGCATGTCTTATCTAGACTGGACAAGAAGCTAGATAGGGTCCAAAACCATCCCTAAAGATATAGTGATAGCGACCTCAAATCTCATAGTATATAGGGCATTTGAAAGTGACCGACTTGATCTCCTGCTGATCACATAAAGTGCAACTGTGACCCTCTCTGGGTATGCGCTCAGCCTGTCCACTCTGAATGTGAGGTCGGTGTGATGAAATACAAAACTGCCTGATTGATATTGCCAAGGGAGTGAGCCTTCTGAGTTTCTTAAAAACTACCCCTCATTAGCAACAATAGCCACATAGAGTGCACATGAGTTCAACCAATGTGTGTGTGTGTGTGAGAGAGAGAGACAGAGAGAGACAGAGAGAGAGAGTATTATGTTAATAGTGTATAGGACAAAACCCCATCAGTCCTAAGGATAGCAAAATGCAGCATGAAAGCAAGGCTAGTAGACTGTAGTGTCTTTTGTTGATGTACCTGATCTTTGACTCTCCCTATGCTAATGTCTTGGCTCAATCTTAAATAGCACGACTACTTAATTTATGTGTGGGACTTAAGCACTATGGCAGCCCTTGCTTAGCAAAGAAACTGACCTTCCATGGTGGGCAATACATGTGTCTTTGGTGAGGGTTTCGCCTTTGATCCTTGAAACTCACATTCGCTGTAGGACTATGCACTTAACCATCTTGTCCTTTTGAAATTGGTCTTCTAAACCTTGCGAGGAGGCTTGTTGGCAAGCATGTCTTGCATGTGGGAGATGTAGCTGGCCACTTCTAAATCCCAAGCAATTTCAGAGGCAACTATTTAGTCTCCAAGAGGAGAATGAGTATGGCATTGCTTCATTGACTCCAGGAAGCTAGCCAAGACTTTTTCTAACAAATTTCCACTTCATTTTCAGTCTCTCATGAGAGGCTGCCCTCTGAAATGGCAAGGGTATAGCAAGTGCATTTAGGATGCATTTCTTTAAACTCGTGTTGTTTGCTTATCTGCATGTATTCTCAAATGCATAGAAAGTGCATCGGCATGCCTTTTATTCCTTTTCCACATCTTTAGACCTTGAAACCCTAACCTACTCATTTTAATAAATGTAGACATCATCTTGAGTTCAATAATTGGACATGCATAGCTCCTCATTGCTACAAGATAGTATAGTCTGTGTTTTACCAAACTTCGGCCACACTATGAACCCGGATCATAATGAAACACCCAACACTAAGTTATTAGTTGGATTTATTGCAATCTTGGGGCAAAATTCACCCTACATTTTGTCAATGTTGCACATGTTGCAGAAGCATAAACTTCAGAGAGAGAGAGAGAGAGAGGCAAGATAACTTCGTTTATAGCATGGAAATGCAGTGCCAACCAGAGGTGTGGGTGAGGATGAAATGGAACACCACGCCCAGCTAGCAAAACCACTGACTAGGTCTGTGACCTGGTTGACTAACCTAGCCAGATCTAGTTGGGTTGACCCAACCTGCTCAGGTTGATTGAGCCGACCCTATTCCGAATCCTGAGTTGGGCATGCTAACTCAGTGAGAAAGAACTAGTTGACTATACCTCTCTCCAGACATGCACTCACATAGAAGCCCTCACTCACCACATGTGAGATGCAATATATTCTAACACCCTCTTTGCACTCATAGTGTGCAAATAGTCTGAAGAAGAAAGCTGAAGAAGATGCAACCATGGACTCTTCAGCACTGCGTGGATCCTCCAAACACAATGCCACCACGAATAGCAAAGAGATTTGTTTGGCTTTGATTTCCCATAAAGGTGCCAAGGTGTTGACCCAACCTGCTCAGGTTGATTGAGCCGACCCTATTCCGAATCCTGAGTTGGGCATGCTAACTCAGTGAGAAAGAACTAGTTGACTATACCTCTCTCCAGACATGCACTCACATAGAAGCCCTCACTCACCACATGTGAGATGCAATATATTCTAACACCCTCTTTGCACTCATAGTGTGCAAATAGTCTGAAGAAGAAAGCTGAAGAAGATGCAACCATGGACTCTTCAGCATTGCGTGGATCCTCCAAACACAATGCCACCACGAATAGCAAAGAGATTTGTTTGGCTTTGATTTCCCATAAAGGTGCCAAGGTGAGCAACATGGTATTAGCCATAACTAAAGATTTTGCCTCAGCCCATGGATTTGTATGTGTGGGTGTGTGGATTTGTATGTGTGAGAGCATATGTTTATACTATGGTCTACACCATTGTTGGGCGCTGATGATGTCGGTGGGGATGTCATAGTAGCTGGTCCCTGCTATGCGTGATGGAGTTTATGGTTTCAACCTTATGAGTGACTATCATGAGATGGAACTGCACTATGTGTTGTGTTTTAGAGGATGAGTTTGGGCATATATAATTAACTGGCCCTCCCGGTATGTCCTCGGCCCGTCTCTTCCCAATGCGTAGTCAGTGTGAGAAAACACAAAACTGAGAGCTTCAGAGAGTGGGAGAGGTGTATTTGTGTGTAGCTTGGTGGATCAATGAAGCCTTTCTCTGACATCTGTAAGATAAGCAATGATCTGTGTAGAAGATGAGCTTTACAAGAAGCTCACTAGCTGTATGAGATTCTCTTGGATAACCTGGTTGGCCTTGAGATAAGTGAGCGCTATACTGAAAGGGTGGCAATCTATCCATACAAGTCCCAGGCTTTGAAGCATCTACATATACGGGCATACCAACACCTCTGATCACCCCCAGCTACTAATGTCAATGATGCAGATAGGGCAAGCTCATTATAGCCTGCGGGGACTAGCTGTGTGGAAAATACGATGAAATGTAAAGGAAGAACTCAAGCATGAGATACACCAGATATCTTCCTAATTATAGTACACGTTTATTTATACTGATGGCATAACCTGACTATTGTTATACATGAATGCCAAATAGGCATACAAAACTGAGCTGAGACTACGCTCTTAACTGCAACTAAGGGAGATGGAGTTACGCTGCTGAGATAGAACACCAAACCTCGTCCATATGCTGCCTGAAATATGCTGCTGGATGCTGGTAGCTGAGTACCCAAGGGAGCCAGGCCCCCTTTTAATAGGGGCTGGAAGGGCCTGTTTTGGCTGACCCAACCAGCCCAAACTGGCCAACCAGCCAGTCGGCTGGTTGGCTGGCTGGTTAACCTCAAACCCCAGACCAATGGACCGACTGGGAGGGGCAAAGGTGTCTTCCTCAGCCATAATCCCTTGCTTGGACATGCCTTTGGGGGCGCCACAAAACCTTGCAAAGACGCTGCGTGGGGTGCTGCAATTTGCTGACAAGGCAGCCAGCTGTCATTGCAACCTGGGCTTGACCCTGGTGTGTGTGCGTGTGTGTGCACGTGAGAGAGAGAGAGCACTAAGTGCACTGTGCAAGTGCTTGATTTATCGGGTGCTTTTCCAATGTAGTTTTATCAAAGATAATAATTGGTTTACCTTCACATTTTAAAGTTTCTTTTGTTATTTGATAGTTTTTTCAAAGATAATAATTGGTTTACCTTCACATTATAAAGTTTCTTTTGTTATTTGACAGCGATTTTGGAGACATTTTTGATGTCAAGCATTTCATAGCATCGTTGCAAGATGAAGTAAGGATAGTGAAGGAGGTTCCAGCAAAGTATCATGAAAAGGTTAGGAAAGGTGAAATAATGTCCATGCCTCCAGTTAGCTGGTCAAATGAATCCTACTATCTAAATCAGGTTAGTATATGCCTTCTTTCATTGTACTTTTGTGAATCGTATGAAATATGGCTCAATTAAATTAATCTAAATTGCTTAAATTCTTTGCAGATATTGCCATTGATAAAAAAGCATAAAGTACTACATTTCAGCAAAACGGATACACGTTTGGCGAACAGTGGTTTACCATTGGAGATGCAGAAGCTACGATGTCACGTCAATTATGAGGCACTTAGATTTACTTCCCAGATTGAAGAGCTAGGTCGAAAATTAGTGAAGATGCTTCAAACAAACGGCCCATTTTTGGTACTTCATTTGAGATATGAAATGGACATGTTGGCATTTTCTGGCTGTACTCATGGGTGTACTGATGCAGAGGCAGAAGAACTTACAAAAATGAGGTTGGATGATGTGTATATCTAATGCTAACTGCAAAGGTCTTCAGCAATGTACCTAGACTGACATGGTTTTATTTCCAGGTATGCGTATCCATGGTGGAAAGAGAAGATTATTGATTCTGAACAGAAGAGATTGGAAGGGTTGTGTCCTCTCACCCCGGAGGAAACTGTTCTTGTTCTAAAAGCATTGGGGTTTGATGAGAAGACACAGATATACATTGCAGCAGGAGAGATTTATGGTAGTGAGAGAAGGATGGCTCCATTGTATGCAGCTTATCCAAATATTGTATGTTCTATCTTCCAACCACCCATAGATGTGTG
Organism: Dipteris shenzhenensis; assembly: GCF_047967505.1. Lineage (NCBI taxonomy): Eukaryota > Viridiplantae > Streptophyta > Polypodiopsida > Gleicheniales > Dipteridaceae > Dipteris > Dipteris shenzhenensis. The sequence goes on along the minus strand of NC_141620.1, from coordinate 45,072,088 downwards.
TGTGTGTGGGAGGTGGGGGGGGGAGGGAAGAGAGAGAGAGAGAGGATATGGTCTGATTTTAAATGATTTACAGTTACAGCAGTGATGCTCCACTAGGATGACATGTTCTCTAGAATAACATGATGGTAGAGTTTGGGGTGGAGAAGGGACCGAGAACTGGCCTATCACCAAATATTGGGGCAAACCAGCCGTGCCCATAATTATAGCTCCCATGAACATTCAATCGATCACCTCAAGGTTTTGTTGCTGCATAGATTTTGCAATGCAGCACATTTCAGCATTGATCAAATGGAAAGGTGAATGCCCAAGTTTCATACTGCCCTTGTTAGAAATGACCCAACAGAGGGTACACACAGCGGAGGACTGACAGTAATGCCCAGGAGCTGACACAATGTGCGTGTGGGGTGTGGAATCACAAACTTCTTTACTTAATGTGCATCACATAGATGTGCAGACTCATCAATAGACAATGAACCAGCCAAATAGAGAAACCACCAAGTCTATATATTTCCGTCCAAAACTATGGACACAATACAAAAGAAATAGATCTAGAGTCCCACCAATGATGTGGTCCTCTGATCTTACCACAAGGTCCTCCTATCTGGTGGCTATCTCTAGACTCGAGCCCGTGTGCTCCACCTCGAGCGTATGTAGACTTTCCGTCTAGTGTTTTCTTCTCCACCTTACTGCCTATGAATCAGCCTAGGTGGGCAGCCCCTGCCAAGCTTTGTTTGCAACACACAGGTCCCTGTTCCACTGCTCCAACCTGCTTGTGAATGGCTGCTCCAGAAGGTATGATGATCTCAGCACCTTGCTGCCCGAGAAGACAGCCAAGGTCCAGCCTCTCCCTAGAGCTAAGTCTGCAGCACCTGTTGCACTCTCTCACCTCCTGTAGATAGGCCCAGAGAGTAGGCTTCCTGCTGCTCCTTTCTGCCCTGGAACTGCTGGCTGCTGGATGATGAATGAGGCCAAGAGCCTCTCCTTAGATAGGCCCTAAGGCCTGCTGAGAAAACCGACTAGTCTGTCCCAATCCTGTAGATAGGCCCAGAGAGTAGGCTTCCTGCTGCTCCTTTCTGCCCTGGAACTGCTGGCTGCTGGATGATGAATGAGGCCAAGAGCCTCTCCTTATATAGGCCCTAAGGCCTGCTGAGAAAACTGACCAGTCTGTCCCAATCTGGGCCGACTGGACAGACCAGGTTGGCTGGCCCAACCAACCTAATTGGCTCAGCCCAACCAGCCCCAATAGGGCCCTTTACTGACCCCACAAAATCGCCCTCCTGGGCTCTCTTTTCCAGGGCTTGCTGGCCCACGATTCTATGCAGGGGCTGAGCCCTTGGCCAGCCCTAGATAGGGCCTGGTTGGCTGGCTTTGCCCAGCCCAACCAGCCCTCCATATGGGCTGCCATGTGCTGCCCCATCCCCCGCCATGTCAGTGCCTGTTCTCTTTGCTGGTTCTGCCCTCTGCCAGGCTCTCTCCAGCCACATATGCAGCGCCGTACTGTTCCGTACATTGCTGATGTCATCGCGCCTTTTACGTGGGACACCCTGCCAACCATGAATGCTCCAGATCTGTCCCAGATCCACACATCCAGGTAATCTCTCTTTGGGCACATCCTGCCCTAGGTCTCCCTCCCCCACGCTCTCCTCATTTGGGGGCTTACAGATGGGGAGGTGACCTTTCCAACACCCCCTCTCACCGACACATCTGGGCTCAATGCCAACACGTTGATGAAGATGCTCCAGTAACACCCTGGTCGTAGTGCTTTGGAATCTTTCGGTGTCGAAATCTTTTCCTGGCTTTTCATCCAGTGGCTCCTACTCCACCAGGTTTGGTTCCGCTTCCGCACACCATCCTGGTACACAGGTCCATCTTTGGTAGCACCTCTTGGCACCACCATCTCCCGTCACATTCCTACCTTCGAACTCGAGCAATCCAGCCGTCATGATCTTCTAGTTGTCCCCCTCATAATGAGTGAACAACCTGGAGTCTTCCAGGCAACCCGTCCTTCTTTTGGCAAGGTCTGCAACAAAAGTACATTTCCAGATAACCTGGACTGCGAACTTTAAATGCACATGACTGAACCTGAGTCACCCTCCTCCTCGCAAGGGCACAATCCTCCAGTCGTGGAAGTTGATTCCCAAGAGCTGTCGTCCTTCAGCAAGGTCCCTGCCTTCAGGCTCCCACACCTGTGAGCCTCCTACTTGGGCTCTGATACCATGTTAGAAATGACCCAACAGAGGGTACACACAGCGGAAGACTGACAGTAATGCCCAGGAGCTCACACAATGTGTGTGTGGGGTGTGGAATCACAAACTTCTTTACTTAATGTGCATCACATAGATGTGCAGACTTATCAATAGACAATGAACCAGCCAAATAGAGAAACCACCAAGTCTATATATTTCCGTCCAAAACTATGGACACAATACAAAAGAAATAGATCCAGAGTCCCACCAATGATGTGGTCCTCTGATCTTACCAAAAGGTCCTCCTCCTATCTGGTGGCTATCTCTAGACTCGAGCCCGCGTGCTCCACCTCGAGTGTCTGTAGACTTTCCGTCTAGTGTGTTCTTCTCCACCTTACTGCCTGTGAATCAGCCTAGGTGGGCAGCCCCTGCCAAGCTTTGTCTGCAGCACACAGGTCTCTGTTCCACTGCTCCAACCTGCTTGTTGCAGCACCTGTTGCACTCTCTCACCTCCTGTAGATAGGCCCAGAGAGTAGGCTTCCTGCTGCTCCTTTCTGCCCTGGAACTGCTGGCTGCTGGATGATGAATGAGGCCAAGAGCCTCTCCTTATCTAGGCCCTAAGGCCTGCTGAGAAAACCGACCAGTCTGTCCCAATCTGGGCCAACTGGACAGACCAGGTTGGCTGGCCCAACCGACCTGGTTGGCTCAGCCCAACCAGCCCCAATAGGGCCCTTTACTGGCCCCACAAAATCGCCCTCCTGGGCTCTCTTTTCCAGGGCTTGCTGGCCCACGATTCTATGTAGGGGCTGAGCCCTTGGCCAGCCCTAGATAGGGCCTGGTTGGCTGGCTTTGCCCAGCCCAACCAGCCCTCCATATGGGCTACCATGTGCTGCCCCATCCCCCGCCATGTCAGCGCCTGTTCTCCCTGCTGGTTCTGCCCTCTGCCAGGCTCTCTCCAGCCACGTATGCAGCACCGTACTGTTCCATACATTGCTGATGTCATCGCGCCTTTTACCAGGGACACCCCGCCAACCATGGATGCTCCAGATCTGTCCCAGATCCACACATCCAGGTAATCTTTCTTTGGGCACATCCTGCCCTAGGTCTCCCTCCCCCACACTCTCCTCATTTGGGGGCTTACAAATGGGGAGGTGACCTTTCCAACAGCCCTTATAGATGTATAGAACTTTATCTGTCAATCGTAGATGTGTTTGCCATCAAAAGGCTATTATACATCTAGGCTACCATCAATTATGAAATTACACATGGTTGTGATAGCTCTCCAAGTGCGAGTTGAACTAAGTGCGGGATCAAATTTGTATAAGCAATTACCTGCCTCAATCAAATTGACACAACCACATCTTTAAATTTGGTCCCTGGCTAATTAGCCCTTCATGTGAGTAATATGGGAAGGCTTTGCTAGTGCACTGTCTTTCCAAGAATTTTGGTAACAGCTTCATTCCATGGATTGCGGTAGGAGAATAGTATCCAATGGTGGGATCATGCACTCCTTGTGGTGATGAGCATGTACCATCTAATGGGATCTTGAGTAACCGTCATGCAATTACACACCACTATGCCTAGTCAGCAGCTCAGTTCAGCTATACGCCTTGTTCATGACCAGCTTCTCACATTGCTAATTTCCTATTTTCTGCCTCACACTCTCAGTTTTCTACTCTTCTCTTTCACACCTCCACATCCTCAGCTTTTCTCTCGCCTGCAACACCTCCTTTCTACTCCCCCTTCTATTATCGCCCTATTCTAGATGCAATAGATCCCTTTGTAGGATGGATGCAATCTTCCCATTTGATATAGAGACTAAAAATGCTAGGCTGTAGGTGTCAGCAGGGAGCTGCTTGCTGTAACCAACTCCCACACAGCGGAAAGAAATAGATTGAGATCACACAATGTCACTCCAGGAACCAAGTTAATCCGTGTGCATGCATACATGAAAAGGCCCTTCAGATCTAGAGAGAGAATACGGTCAAGGGAATATGCACTGATATGAAGAACCAAGTACAATGCATGTACCAACACCTTCAGCACATTGCTGAGATAAGATACCAAATCCGGCTTGGTATGCTGTCCTACTGAGGTAGACTCATCCTTCTCTTTGGCCCCTCTTGTAGGCTCCAGTAGCTACAAAAGTGAGTCCTCCTTCTCAGCCATCCTTGCAGTACCATAGCCTCTTGTACCTTGATGTTGATGTGCCTCATGGGTGTGCTTCTGGAAGGCCCATGCTGATGGCAGAATTAACTGCCTAGGCAGGTGCCTCTCCTTTCATAGGGGCTGGATGCCCTAGTCTCACAGACTGCTAATCTGGTAGTCTGTTGTACTACCGACCTGCAGCTATACCTGACTCAAGACTACAGTCTGCTGCTGCTGCTGAGCTGCTGCCGACCAGTACCAGGGCCTATATATGGCCTCATCCCTGCTACTTCGTGTGCTGGACTTTTCCAGCCCATTGGCCCTGCATGTGGGCTCATGGCTGGCCTGTTCCAGCTCGTGTCAGCCCTAGGGCAAGAGCCAAAAATGCTGACCATTGTGGCCCATCTGGCTGCCCTAAAATGAATCTCAGGACATGTATTTGTGCCCATGTGGCAGCCAGATTGCTGCCCACATGGCAGCCCTAACTTTGTCCTCTTTCTCCCATCCCATGCTACATGTCAACCTCTGCCATCCTCCTCATATGCAAGGTGTCACCATACGTTATGTAATACACATAGAGAGGGGGAAGAGATAGGGAGGCATAGAGACGGAGAGGGAGAGGACCGACATACTATTGACTAAATTCCATAGAATGCAATGATCAATCACCACCATCAACAATCAAGTAGACTCTACCATCATTGACTATTAATGTATGTAGATTCATCACACACTTTACAGTAGATCGAGGTTGTAGAACATACTAGAGCTGACTTAGAGTCTACACTCTACAGTATAGGGGGTTGTATGTATCATGGGAGTGACTACAGCTTGGAAGAGGAGAAGGGGTTGTGTGGGCTAAAGGAAGGGACAGCAACCAGCCTTAAGATGGGATGACAAGGGAGGAGGTGGCTAGTGCCCACAAATAATGCCAAATCGATATAAAAGCAGGGAAGGGATTTTTTGGTACATTTGATAATCACGACAAAGGGAAGGGGGACACGTCTGAACCTCACCCCTTTTTAAATTTTAAATATTAAAATGAAAATGCACCCCTACAAGAAACACACTAAAAAAGAACCAAAAGGTAAAAAAGGGGGGGCACAATTTTTTTCATAAGCGTACTGTACAATAGTACGGTATGCCCTACTATACCAACAAAAGGGCCAACAAATCTGAAGTACCCCCTCAATTATAAGAGTTGCCTATTGTGCTAAAGAATTTCTTCTCTACAACTTCATAATAATGGCCTATTTGAGTTGCAATCAAGAGGTCCATTTCTCAGCTTGTATTGCAGGTTCATACCTAAGCCTTTCTGCACATAAGCTTCTTCATCACTAGTGCTTATTCATGGTGAGTTAACAAGCAATGTGTTAGAAGTAGGCAGTGCCATATCTGTGAGCCCCCATATGAGGACATCAGGGCAGCAGGGTAGGTTTGTGCGGAGGCTGCACATGCCCATAGAAGGTTTTGTAGAAGTGCCCTTCTATGGGCTGTTTTGCCAGGAAATGTCTGGCACTGAATACCTGGCTACGGCCAGGTAGACATAGTGGGAGGTATGGTAGCATTGGGACCAGCCTAGGGCTGGACCTTGACCTTACTTGGGACTTCAGACACAACCAGGGCAGGCTTATGCAGGTCTGATCGGCATGGTTGGCTGGCCAGATTTGGCCCTTCTCCAAGTTGGCTCTTTGGCTTTGCCATTTGCGTTGTTACTCCTCATTCCACCCAAGCTTCATAGGTCTGCAGGGAGAGTATTTACAGCAGACTAAGAGGATCCTAGCTGTCAGTTTTCCTGTCCCTTGGCTGTGTTTTGTGCTCCCAAAAGCACAGCAAAGTGCTGACTAGCCTTTTTGGTACCGTCAGCCCATGCCTTCGTGGATCTCTACAATAGTTGTGTCTTTCTGTCTATCTATTGGGATAGACATGTCACATCCCAACATGTGAGCCCCCAGGGATATGAGGACAAAGGGGAGGATGATTGTCATGTGCATGGTGTACCTAGGGTTGGATAGCAGGTTAACGTGGGTTACGGGATAGCATAGGGCTGGATGGCTATTTTTAGCTGAGATTGCTATATATAGAGATTGATTCATATATAGTGCTCGCTTTATATGGAGGGAGCTATTCATAGCATTGTGCTATCTATAGCGGGTTTCCTTCTATATAGAGGGAGGGCCAGTGCTATTGTGTAGATCAGTTGAGCGCTCCTCAACTGATGGATGGGACTTGGACCCAGGCCGGGACTCTGGCCATCTACATGGCGGATCATAGGTGGTGTATCGAAGGTCCTCTGGACGGGCTCAGGTGGTATGGGACGCATGGGTTAGATACGGGCCTATGGATGAGTTGAGCTGTAGCCCATGTGCTCGGGGGTGGTCGGGAGGATCGAGGCACTTGCGCTATGATTTTGGTTGTATTGAGGACAAGATTCTAGGTCAGTGATAGGGTCAGATCCTGCGGGGTCGTGCCATTTGGTATCAGAGCCATTCTATCACAATTGAATTCAATGCGAGGTATGCAGAAAAGATGTCTTCCAGGTATGCTTTTTGAGATTGCTTTTGCAAATTTGAATTTTCGCTCATGTATGGGCTGAATCGTTGGCTGATGATGTGCGCTCATGATTGGGAGAGTTGTGGAAGAAATAGAAGTCCATAGGCTGTGTGCTCTCTCGGTTGCTACGTGTTTGGAAATCGTGATTCCCTGAGAAGGGTAGGTGATGAGAAGACTTGATGCTTTCAGCAAGAGATATGAGGATGGATCGTTTTTTACCTATAACTTCCCACGCTTGGGTTGTTAATGTGATTGGCTATGTGGGGAAGAGTAGGCTGGTTAAGGAAAAAATTTGCTCTACGTTCTCAAGGATGAGATTCCTACCCTAGAGACCTAGATCTGCTATAGTTGAGAGGTAGGAGGAAAGAGAGAGCGTTCATAAGCCTAGAAAGCGGCTTGTCTAGGATATTCGGCATCAGAGACAGGGGCGATATGATTGGGGGCAGGCGCTTGGCTTTGGGAAGGAGCGTATGGCCTGATTTTAGCGTGTTTTGGCTATTTTTGGCTGGCTGGAGAAAAGCAGGACAGAATCTATTAAAAGCGAGACTGTTTTTTGGTTAAAAAGCAGGTTGCTTTTTTGTTTTTCTCTGGCAAGGAAAGCACTTGCTCTAAATCAAGCACCCACCCTAAATTCGCCTAGCTTTTGATGGCCCTTCCTGCCTATTTATATACCCGGGATTTCTCTCTCTTTCTCACTTCAGCACTTCAGCGCATGAAGGCGAATTTCTCACCCTCTTTCCGCAGCCTATCAGATTCTGCCATCTTTCTTGCTGTCCTCTACTCGCCTTCTTCCTTGATGCCACGCAGCACCAAATTCTCTTTTGTTAGTGTGAAGAGCACGTGTTTGGACACAGTTGTTTTTCTTCTAGTCCCTCTCCCGTGCAAGATATTTTCCAGCCATGGAAGGACATCAAATTAATGAGACACCTAGGTTGGATTACTGTTTTATTGAGATGGAGGATGAGGCTACATCAGAGGCTATTCCTCGTAGACCTCATGACCTGCTACGAGAGATGGATTCCTTGATGGATGAACTTTAGGCAGCTCTTCACTACTATAAAACCCCTCAGTACCATAAATATATTGAAGAAGGCTCATGCTATTCTAAATGTAGACAGCTTGTTTTAGAGTCTTTATACCGCTTCCGAGTTATTGAGAAGTGATGAAGAAGTTGAAATCCTCAGTTTTGACCGACACCTAATTATTTTTTGCTCGTCTGGATCTTTTGAACCACTCTTGGTTTAAGAAGCTCCCCAATTTTGTATGAATTATGTTCTAAATTGTCTTGTTATTAAATTGACAGAGTTTTGGTTAATTTGGTTATGATTTGTAACTAGTGGCATCTATAATTTGATGGGTTTTTTTCAAATTATATAACATGTGCTTTTGTTCCATATATCTTGCAGTTTTTTAGGTCTATGGTACATTGAGGATGCCTGAGACTTTGTTACATCTTAAACTGAACTTAACTAAGACAATTGGATTTCCCTTTCTCGAATCTTGGTGCGCAGATTCCTGTTTGGTTTCTATTTGAAGTTTTGACCTCGATGTGATTGTGAGTTATGGCGTTTCTTCGAGTTACCGTTTGGACATATGAAGATTCTTATTGATTTGTCTTGTTGGATACCTTCTTTGAATCATGTCCAAAGGCGGGGTCATTCTGATTCTCACTCTTTCAGCCCGAGGTCATGGATAGTCAGGATTCAAGAGTTGTTAGGGATGCTACCTACTGGTTTTTCTTCTTTGACCTATTGGTTGGGATGTTGTAACACAAGGGGGTGATATAATCACATTAAGAAAAGAATTGAGAACGGATTTGCCACCCTGACTCAATCTGGGATCATCTGAGTTGAAGAGGGATTGGCTACCCTGACTTCCAGGCCGGGACTCTGGCCATCTACATGGCGGATCATAGGTAGTGTATCGAAGGTCCTCTGGATGGGCTCAGGTGGTATGGGACGCATGGGTTAGATACGGGCCTATGGACGAGTTGAGCTGTAGCCCACGTGCTCGGGGGTGGTCGGGAGGATCGAGGCACCTGCGCTATGATTTTGGTTGTATTGAGGACAAGATTCTAGGTCAGTGATAGGATCAGATCCTGCGGGGTTGTGTCAATGATGTGCAGTAGGGAATGGCTTGAGGGAGGAGCCACGCGGGCAGAGGAAAAGGCTGCCATGGGGGTAGATCTGAGAGCAAAAAAAGGGATACCACATGGCCAGCATGCAAGCTGCAAGGTGGGTAGCAGCACTGTATAAATGGCTGCATGAAAGAGATGCACATGCTCTGCACAGGCTCTGGAAGAGGGAAGAAGTCTGGCAGCAGCAGCAGCAGTGCATGGAGCGAATGAGCAGCCTACAAGGGCTGCTACAAGGACCATTTAGAGGCCCTGTTACTGGTTGGTAGGGACAGAAGACAGTTGGCAGTCTGCAAGGACTGCAGGATGGATCAGTTGTACAGGTGCCACGTGGCATGGGCAACTGGTCAGAAGATACACAAACTAGGTCAGCCCAGTTTGTTCTGGTCGGCTGCAGGAGCAGTCTGGTTGGCTCGACTAGGGGATATTTAGCCCTATATAAACGCCCCATTGGGGTGGCACTTGGGGTTATTCACTGGTGCCTTCAGTTGTGCTGCAGTCCAAGCAGTAGGGCGATCCAGGGATCGTCGTGTTGAGCACTCTAGGCTGCAGGTTTCCACCAGGGAGAAGAGCTGGGAGAAGAGCTAGAAAGCATCATTACAGCCAGCCCACTGAAGCTCTTGGTGAGAATGCAATCTTGTGAAGGTGCCAGATGGAGATAGAAGGCAGCACTGCAAGGTGCTAGGGGTCAACATTGGCTGCTAGATTGTGGCACACTGAGCAGACTTTTGTGTCAGGTTTTGTTGTTTTGGAGGAGTCTCGATACATGTTGGCTACGTGTGCAGAGAGGAACAGGAGCTGTGGGTTCATGGATTGAAGATCGATGACGGTTTGGACTTCTTCTTGAGTGCATCTCTATAGAAGCTGATAGAGCATTTGCATCGACCAGTGGGGATAGGCCCATGGTGGGTCGGTGAAGGGGTGTGTTGGGATAGGGATGTCACACAAGCAAGCTGCCATGTGGGCAGAAGTACTGTATATGTGGCTGCGTGCAAGGGCTGCACAGGCTCAGCAGAGGCCTGGAAAAGGGCAGAGGTGCTGGGAGCAACAGCAGCACATGGAGCAAAAGAGCAGCCTACAATGGCCATTTGAAGCCCCTGTTACTGGTTGGCATAGAACAAGGTTTGCCATCTCAAGAAAAGTCTCTATGGCTTAAAGCAAGCACCCAGAAGTTGGTACAGCAGAATTGACAAGTATTTTGCTGATCTGGGATACATGAAGTCCAATGCAGATCATACTCTCTACTACAAAGTTCAAGGGGAAGATATTACTATTGCACTTTTGTACGTAGATGATCTGATAGGTCAGTGGCAAAAGTGAGTTTCTTCTTCTTGTGAACGAAGGATACAATTGTTTCTTTGGTCACCCCAGAACCAGAAGGGTGATTATAAGGAATGCACTTGTGTCCATTGTCTAAATACTTGGAAGGTGTGGGCCATTGGAAAACGCCTTCAGGTTCTGGTATAAAAGCAGGACATAGTAGTCCATTGGGATGCAGTCAAATGACATCCATCATAGGCTTATTTGTGAGAAATAATGAAATTGCCAACTAAAGATCATTTAGGCAAATTGTTATTCTCTCTTAAAAGATCCCAAAAGAGACCAAGGTAGAAGCTCTTTCACAGGATAGCATAATTCAAAGAGGCGGACAAAGCAAATGCCTGTTTTTTGCAGCATTCTTGTAAGTGCCATGTAGGAAGATTTAACTTCGTCAATACTGCTGTAGTGAGGCCAGTCTTACTTCATGACCTGCCCAAAATTCATTTTGGCCCTTGACAGGCAACTATAATGGCCTCTAAAGTATTTAAAAGTAAATTTGGAACTGATAATCCTCTTATTTCTTTTTGTGCTTCTGGTGACATCTACAACTTGGTTGTGTCACTCATTGACATATATCTGCACATTTGATTTAGGTTTGAAGCTTCCGTTTTCTGATTAATGAAATTCCTCACTTTTTGCAGTTTTATGTTTTGCTTTTTGCAGGTACGGAAGGAAATGCTTTTGACTCAGGGAGAGTTGAAGCCCTTCCAAAACCATTCATCTCAAATGGCAGCTCTTGATTATTTGGTTGCAATAGAAAGTAACGTGTTTATACCCACTTATGATGGAAACATGGCCAAGGTTGTGGAAGGGCATCGGAGGTATTTATCATTTGTGTCCTGATGTAATCTGCCTTTAACACTGTTCGAACTTGTTTTTTGCACAGAATTTGTATCAAAACCCTGTAGATTTCCTAACTCACATGTGCTTGATTACAGATTCTTGGGCTATCGGAAAACTGTTCTTTTGGATCGCAAAAGGGTTGTTGAGCTGCTTGATCAGCATCATAATGGTTCCTTGAAATGGGATGAGTTCTCTTTGGCTGTGCGGCAAGTGCATGATGATCATATGGGTGCACATACTAGAAGAAAAATAATTCCAGACAGACCAAAAGAGGAAGATTACTTCTATGCAAATCCTGAGGAATGCCTTTTATAGCATTTCTCCCCATCATGCTATCATTCTCTCCAAACTGACGATAACTGCTTGGAGGTCATGCAGCATCAGACATACATTGCATACATAGCTCATCAGCTTGAGGCCGAAGGGCTGCTGGATACACTCTGGGTCCTGTTCAGCACGGCAGCCTTTCAATCAATGCAAAGGGGCTTTTTGTGAGTATGAAGGTTTTCGATTTGCACCTCTGTGAGTGCATGCTCATCATCAGAAATTCTTGCTGTATGGTTTCTTGCCATGTCCTATGTTTTGAGCTCAGTTATGTTCCAGGTGGTGAGAAGAGTGATTGTTTCCAGATCTTAAATTCATTGAATTGATTCACTTGGGAGATGCTACCTGGCTGTTTACATCTTGCCAGAATATAGGCATTGTCACAATTGTGACACCATCTGTGCTGTATGCAATATTTTCATGATGGCCCATCGGCTTTATTTTTGTACATGCAAATAATTGCCTGATTCCAAGAGGTCAAGCTGTACACAATGTCCTCTTAAAGCAGCTGTTTCCAGCTCACTTTTGTATTTATGGTGTACTCTGAATGCTCTGACCAATGTTGACTCGGGGATAGCATTCAGAATAGGACTGGCAGACAATTAGGGCTGCTGTTTCATCAATAAGGCAGCAACCCCAAAACTCCAGATCTTTTAGATTCATTCTACCTACACAGCAATAAAGCGGAGCTTTTCATTGGTATCTGGACTCAAACTAAGTCTTGTTCTATGCAGGGCTGGGTTTTTTATGACATCGAGTTTGAGTGTATCATTATTTATGAATGTGTTACAGACTCATAAATCTATGTTTACTGTGGTAGTCTTATTCAAAGTCAAGGGAAGTATTCTGACTAAAGCTTTTTCCTATGTAGATATGAAGCATCAGGCCTATATTTTAATTTCTTTACCTTCGATCACCTTGCTTGGCAAACAGCTCACTTCGTATTCCTGGGGAAGGAATGAAGCAGATTCAGCTGGGGGTTTTCAAAGGTTTCTTTCATACGAGTTTACTAGATAGTATTGAGAAATTTGTGTTGGAATAGATTGGTCATCTCCCCACCTGTGAGCCCCCATATTGGGAGGACATGGGGACGATGATTTTAGCCACATAGGCTACCCTGGTCAGCACTTAGGATCGATAGTAAGCCCACCTTTAGGGCTGGCTCTGGGTTGAAAGATGCGCAACCATAGGCCCATGTATTGTGCATAAGGGCTGGGCAATACCCGGCAAAGAGGCACCTGATCATTATTAAGTGCCTTCATCCCTTACCCTAAATGGCTGAGGTGGTTTATGAGTCACAATCAAAGGTGGATTTGAGATCAGGTTATTGTTAAATAAAATAAGAATGGAGATCGATTGATGATAACATTCAAGAGAAAGAATGGCTTATACAAGTGGATGTTAATGTTAGTTAGTCACTCTGATACACTTCCACTTATGTTGATGAATCTTGCGTTGAGACCCTTTTTGGGTAAGTTTGGTATTGTTTACTTTTAATTAAGTCATTCAAAGAGGATCTTGTGCATATGGAAAGGCTGCTGCAAAATCCAGAGAAAACCAGTTATACATCAACCTAAACAAAGCAAAAGCTTGTATACCTTGATTTTGTGATATCCAAGGAAGGCCTAGAACTGGACCAATACTATAGTGTCATGAATTGTACCTCAAGCAATGATGAAAGTGAGAAGCTTCTGTGATATGGTGAATGTGTAATTGAAATTTGTGAAGGACATTTTGAGAATTGTGGAGCTCCATTGACAACAAGCATGACCATGGAAACTCCAAAATTAACCCATACATTTCAGCAAATGACAGAGATGATGACAAATGATGTACAGTGGCTTTACCAAAAGTTTCCAAGATCTTTGAGATACAATGTGATGCATTAGATATAGTCATAAGTGGAGTTGTACTTGTGCAGGCTTTGAAGCAATGGAGACTATTATTTGTCTTAAGAGCTTGTTTGTGCATATGTATCATCAAGTATTTGTAAAGCCTAGAGAAGTTGTTTAAGGCATGACAAAGGGGTGACTTTTTTGCAAGAAGACCCATTTATGGTTGAGCATAAATCAAGAGTCACAAATAAAGTGGGTGATGCTGAAGTAAAATAAGGGCATTAGTGGTCACCATGAAATTTAAAGTGACAAGCTCCTAGCAAAGGAAGAACTACGCTCAAGATGAAGAATTCAGTGAAGCTTACTGAGATGATGACAAAGGATCTACATTTGATATTTATCGTGTTTTTCCAAGACCTTTGAGATGCAATGTGGTGTTTCAAGTATAGCCTAAATGCAGTGTAACTGGGCAAGCTTTGAAGTTGTAGAGAGAAACTAGTTTGTATATACAGTTTTTTGTGCCTATGTACCATCAAGTATCTGTAAAGCCAAGAGACGTGGCAGTCAAGGCATGCCAAATGGGTGAGTTTTTTGCAAGAGTATGTATTTTGTTGAGCATAAATCAAGGGTCACAAATGAGAGTACAGTAAGAAAACTAGGCAGCTTTGAAGCTAGAGAACTCTGCGCAACCGAAACGCCCAAATGGCAAGAGAATCCCAAGGAGCCTTGTACCCCGAGTCAAATGTGGTATGTTAACCTCCTGCTCAAAGGAAAGACCCCTACGAGTCAATAGCGTTAGATCCGTCCCTACACGATTCACCCAGCCTCTCAGATCAATAACCATTGCAAAACCTAACTAGTTGGCCACAACAAATAAAAATAAAACATCAAGGGTCACAAATAAAGTGGCTGATGCTTTGAGTAAAATAAGGAAACCATGAAATTTAAAATGATAAGTTTCTAGTAAATGAAGTTGTATGCTGAAGATGAAGACTTCGGTAAAGCTTACAGAGAGCTTGAGGGAATTTAAGCATGGTAGATGCAAAACCATAGCTCAAGTGGATTCGTTGTTCAAATCGAAGCACGTATTCATGCCCAGATGGTCAATCTAGAAGTAGATCATTATGTATCGTGAGGTAGAGTTACTATTGGGTTAAAAAATCAAATCGATCGTTAATTTTATAGATTTATACGACTACTATGGGGAGAACGATAGCTCAAGACAAAATGCTTATGGTTGTTGTGTGGCCTCACTAATGCATAGAGTTGCATAACATGGAGATCACATATTCAACAAGAATGTACAATGTATTGCTTCACAAGAATGTACGGAGAAATGATATCAAGAAGGGGTCATCAATGAACCCAAAAGATAAAGGAAAGCATGACATTGACAACAAAAAAGAAAAATAAGATGATCTGGCTACCGAAAAAAACACCAAGATAGAAAAGAGGAGTTGAAAAAGCTTCTACTTATTAAGTTGGGAATACTAGGATCTCTAGAAAATTGAGAAGTATTGTTCCACAAGTGCAAAAAAATACAACAATGAATGAGTGTCAGTCTCAAAAGTATTGCAACATATGTAATCATTCATGCCATATGACTAAAGAATGCTAGTTCAACAAATGCAAGCACACTGCAATGGTCCACTAGTTGGAAAGGGAGGAAAAACCTTGCTATCAAGAAGAGAGATAAAAAAAGATAGTTGAAATAGTTAGTTCATAATTTGTTTGTGTAGTTGTGTTGCTTTCTTTCAGTACATGGTTTTGAAAATATTGAAAGATTTGTTTGTTTTGAAGGAAATTTTATGAAAAGTGAGCTTATGGAGTCTTTCTTACAAGATGGAGTAGTGCAACAGTAAAAAGGCAATCACTTTTGATATCTTTTCAAGAAAATAAATAATTTCAAGCTCTTACACTCTTAATATATGTACTTTTCTATAAAATATTGTTTGAAATAGGAAAAGGATGAGTTGGATCACATTTTCCCTTCAAGTCCTTCAAGGGTCCCAGTTCCAAGAATCTGGTACAGTTCATTCACAAGTTTTTTATTTATTTTACATTCAATAGTTTACCTATGATTGTGGTTTTAAATGTTATTTGTGTTATTTTATTGTAATTTACTAAGTCAAGTGAGCGTATGAAATTTCCAAGTGCAAGTGTTTTTAATGTGTTATCTTTGTATGTGATATTAGTTTTGTTTTCTATTATTTTACCATGTATATGTGCTAATGTGATTGGCATTCATATATTTTTTATGCCTAATATCATCAATAGATAGTGTGTTTTAAATTATACTTTGTTTTACATATGTAATAGTTAAGAATGCTTGTGCTCTTCAAATGTATTATGTGTTGTTTCTTTGTAATTTACCAAGTCAAGCGTGTATCTATATTTTTTTAATGCAAGGTCATTTTAATTTTTATTTATGTGGTTTGTGTATATGATATTAGTTTTTGTATGTTGCCATTTTACCATGTTACATGCGTTGATTTTATTGACATTTGTATCTTATGTTAAATTTGGTTAACAATCATTAGATAGTCATGAGCTTTTTTAATTTTTGTTTCTATTAACACTTCCCATTACTTTTTGCAAGTATATGTGTTTTTGAATCTGTAGAGATCAACCATTAGATTTTGTGTGCAATTGAGATTTTCTTTTTGCTTGATTTGATACTTCTTGGAAACATGTCATGTTTCTATGTTGTTTGCTAATGTCAATGTTAATTTATATTAGGTGGAAAGTGTATGAAACCATGGAGTCCCTTAGGAAAAAGAAAAAGGTGAAAATCCATTTTGAAATTGATGCAAGAATGCACCGTCTCTAAAGAGGAGTGAATACTCTTTAGCAAGGGAAAGTTATTTAGTAACTGTTCAAATCAAGGAGAAATGCATATGTTAGATGGCAAGATATATCCATTAGGTCCACAATGTTTTCAGGCTTGACAATATGGGTTGACTAGCTTCATAAAGTTTCCATGTAAAGGTGAGAATGGTTTGTTAGGATATAGTCAAAGGTTGATTGGTCATGGAGCAGGTATCCTTCACACCCAATATCAAACTTTGTTTAATGAAAAATCCAAAAGGATTGCAATGTCAGAGATTGAAATCAACATTTACTATCAGCTATGCAAGCTACAATGGTTTAGATGGTTGCAAAAGAAACATGTTATGTGGGCATAGAGAAGAAAATTTAGGAATTATAGGTAAGTTGAAACATAATTTGCTCAGTTGGGAGAGAGCACTGTGAATGCAATTTACTTACAAATGCAAAATGCATCTTTGAAAGATGAGATTGGGAAATTTGGAAAAAATTTAGCATTCATGAAAGATACTCCTATGGTCCTAAAATCTTGCAAGAGGAATTTGCATCCAATGCATGAAATAACCAAGAAAAGTGGTCTCACTGGAAACATCAAGTGAGAGCTCGTATGACCATTCCAGAACCCATGTCTATCCATGATGAACACTCTAGTACTATGGGTGAATTGTTTACAAAACAAATGTTAGATTATGCTATATAACATCCCAAATTCAAAAGTCTAAATCAAAGATAACATCTATGATACTAAAAGGGTAAGTACAAGGTCATATCAGCTTGACAAAATATGAAGAGGGGAGACGAGAAGAGTGGAGATGAGGAGAGAGGGCACAGCTAGAGAGCACACCACAAATGACTAACTGTACACTAGATTTAGTTGAAAAAATGGAATATATACAAACCCTTTTAGGGTTAGGGTTGGGGGATCTAACCATTTCCTTTATAGTACTCTATAAGGTTAGTGCTATGCACATATGATCACGTTATGGTGCTATGCACACATGATCACATGATGTTGAGCATGAATTCTCAACACCTACCCTCAAGATCAACATCATGAAGTAGGGCTTCCCTCAAGATGATGATTATGGGGAATCGAAGAAGGACTGAGCATTACATTCCATCACACCCCTTTAATGGGAATGTCCTTCCTCTGCGTCAAACCAAGAGCTAGTCGGTGTTTCTCGAATAGCTTTTTACCGAGTGGTTTGGTAAAGATGTCTGCAACATTCTCTTTGCTATTACAATGTTGCAGTGCGATGCCACCAAGTAACACTCTTTCTCTAATGAAGTGCTCTCTGACATCAATGTGCTTTGTCTTGGAGTGATATACTGGAATTTTGGCCAATGCTTGAGCCGATTGATTATCACAGTATATTGTTGTTGGCTTTGACTCATCAAAGAAATCTGTTTCTGACAATAATCTTTTAATCCATATAGCCTCACATGCACCTGTAGTGAGCGCCCTATATTTTGCTTCAGTCGAAGACAAAGAAACAGTTGGATGTTTATTTGACAACCATGATATAGCACCTTGACCAAGGAAAAATGCATATCCATGTGTCGATCTCCTGGTCTCATTATCTCCAGCATGGTCACTGTCACAGTATCCATGCAACCGTGGATGACTTCCTCTGTATTCTATCCCAAACTGTCTTGTACCTCTGATGTATCTCAAGACTCTTTTGGCTGCATTCCAGTGAGACTGTTTTGGATTTGCCATAAACTGTGATAGTGAGCTTATTGCATAACAAATATCTGGCCGAGTCATAGTCAGATATATAAGAGATCCGATGAGTTGCCTGTAGTATCTATCATTGATTGTAGGCTTTTTTGAATCTTTAGTAAGTTTCAAACTCTGTTCCATGGGAGTGGCTGCAATCTTGCAATCTGCCATATGAAACTTCTTCAAGAGACTGTCAACATACTTGAGCTGACTCATGAATGTGGCTTTGCCTTTCTAAGCATATGTCAATCTGGCTGGTGGTCTACTTTCCCTAGTAGACCATCTGAGCTGCTGTGGCTCTGCTTGGGGTGTTGCTAGCAATTCTTGCTCTTCTTCATCAACCTGTTCTGTAGATGATTATGAAGTCGATGCTTCTATCTCGTGTGTTTGTGAGGTTTTCCATTCTGATTCCTCATCAAAGATTACATCTCTGGAGATAATGACTTTGTGGTTGATGGGATCATACAATTTGTATGCTTTGCTTTCTTCACTGTATCCAACCATGATGCATTTGCGTGACTTTGCATCCAATTTTCTGCCATGGTCATCATGTATGTGGGCATATACTATGCAACCAAATATGCGGAGATGCCCAATGTGTGGCTTGTGTCCAGTGAATGCTTCATAAGGAGTCATACCCTGTATCGGTTCGGTAGGAAGCCGATTAAGCAAGTAGTTTGATGTAGCTATTGCTTTTGCCCAATACTGATTTGGAAGATGCTTTTCACTAAGCATTGCTCTAGCACTGTTTGCTAAAGTCCCATTCTTCCTTTCAGCTCTTGCATTGTACTGAGGAGTATCGACACATGTGAATTGTCTTCGTATGCTGTGACTTTTGCAAAAGTTCATGAATGCTGAAGACATGTATTCACCTCCTCTGTCTGATCTCATGACCTTGATCTTTCTGCCTATCTGGTTTTCTACCATGGCTTTGAATTCTTAAAATCTGAAAACACTTGAGATTTCTCTTTCAGAAAGTAGACCCAACAATATCTGCTGTAGTCATCGATAAAAATCAAGTAGTGAAGTGAACCATTGATGCTGCGGGTCCGAGCATAACCCCATACATCTGTATGTATCAAATCAAGAATACCTCATGCACGAGAGGTAATTCTGACAAAGTTGGTTCGCTTTTGTTTGCGAAGCAGCATGCTTCACAAACTTTTCCAAGAAACTGTAGCTTCGGAATCCCAATTGCCACATTCTGATTCTTGAGATCTAACAAGTACTTGAAGTTGACATGACCATATCTCTTATGCCATTTTGTAGATAGTGGCATCTGTTGCGGTTGAGCTGACATGGCATGCTTATCTGGTACTGTAGCTAGCATTCTGCATAAGCATCCTACCTTGACACCTTTTTGCTACTAGCTGACATCTTTTGGATTTGTCTCTGATAGTGCATTCATCACCGTCAAAGATGACTTTGTAATTGTGTTCCGTCATTTGACCTACTGACAAGAGGTCCTTGTTGAGCTTCGGAACATAGAGCACATCTTTCACTCTTTCGTACCAATGAAATTGTTCATAGGGATAACACCTGTCCCTTGAACTGGATTTGGTGTATTCTCTGCTGTGTAGATGACATTTTTTTGACCTTCTAATGGTTTCATCTCTGTGAACTATTCCTGATGATTTGTCATATGAGATGATGCACTGCTATCGATGTACCAAGGATCCTATTCCACTTGGTCGACTTGATAGCTGTAATCCTCTTTGGGATTGAAATCAGTGTCTAGGTACAATGTATTTCTCACTTGCAAGAAACATATTCCCATGTTCATTTGCAAAATGACTGTGACTAGAATGTCCACCACGATGATTTCCTCTGCCTCGGGAATTCCCTTGATTACTGCTGGATTGACCGCCTTGGTCGTATTGCTTCTTGTGGCAATCTCTTTCATAGTGTCCAAACTTGTGACAGTAGTTACACTGAATGTTTGACACATTGGTGGATGCATTCCCTCGTCCTTGGAATCTTCCTCGATTGGAATGATTTCCTCTTTGCTGATTCGAATGTTGCTGAGGATGATGCTGATGCTGACTTTGATTTTGTTACTGATGATGACTTCTCTGGTATGATCTATCTCTGCCTCTGCCTCTGCCTCCGCTTCTGTCTGAAGCTATGAATGCCTGATCATTAGAATGATCTTTACGTGCTTGAATGGCCTGAGTCCTGAGTTCTTCACCAAGTAGGACTGATTGAGGTTCTTCTAGTGTTGGAATTTGCCGTTGGATGGCAATACTCTGGACTAGATTCTCGTATCCCTCTCCTAGTCCATTCAGAATGACTTGAATCATAGTCTCTCTGCTGCTGCAAGTTGATTGTTGTAGTCTTTTATGCGGAGTACATAAGCATGACCGGTTTCACTGCTGTTGCGGAAACTCTGGTTTATCTGGTTTCTCAGGGTGAGAATCCTGGATGTGTTCTTGGACTCATAGAGAGCTGCGAACATATCCCATGCTTCTTTTGATGTCTTGACTCTGTTGAGCTGTCCTAGCATGACATCTTGCACATTCTGCTTGATCAGGTGATAGGCATACTTGTCTTTCTTATCCCATTCTGCATGAGCTCGGGCAATGGTAGGATCTGCTACTGGTCCAGAAACTATTTGTGTAGATGTAGATCCCGTTGCTGGTACTGTGACAATAGATGGAGTAGAGCTACTGGTAGCTGGATCGTCCAATGGTCTAGATCTAATTACAGTACATGGAAATACCGAATGGAGACCATTCTTGTGCTTCAGGACAAATGGGAGTATGTCGATGGGTCTACACTGTGTTATTCTTATCTAGCAAGTGAGAACATACAAGATACAAGCAATGTATCCATTGCTCTCTTGCTAGGCGTGCCACACCCTTTGAATCTTCCATTGTTCACGTTTCATTGTTATCTTCCTTTGTGTTCAATTGATAGTGTCTTGGACAATTCCATGATGTTGGAAGTGTGCAATAAATTGTAATGTTTGATGGTTCTCCATGTAAACATGAGTCTAGTGATAAATCAATAGAAGATTTCGTTGAACTATAGAATGATAATAGATGATGAATCGATCAAGTTGGTGGAAGATGAAATTAATTTTCATTGTACTGAACTTATGGTAACTCCAATCAAGTTGGTGGAAGATGAAATTCATTTTCATTGTACTGAACTTATGGTAACTCCAATCATCTCAAGAGAAAATGGGATTAGATGGAATGATGCATCAATGATTGGTCATGATGTTGATGCTGACTATGCTATCTTCATTGTATTTAAGTATCTTGATGTCCATGTAAATAGATTTGAGAATTTGAGTGATGCATGGGTAGATCTATCCCTATAAGAGCATTCAATATCTCATATGCCTAAAGGACATATTCTTGTTTTTTAGTTGTATTTTAGGCTTCTAGGCCTTTATAATATCAGCTCAACCTTGAGCCTATGAAAATGCTATACATTCTATGCCAATGGATATCTATCCATGCACATAGTAGATGACCATCAACTCATGATAGCTAAGCATATAGATTCAACAAGTAGCCATGTCTTGTCAAATTTTTTTAAGAGTTAGCAAATTGTTCCTCTTACAACTATTCCAAGTGCCCATTGCCAGATGGTTATGATATCACCTATGTGGACTAACATTTAGTCGAGTGGGGGGATAGAGCTTGATACTAGCCTTAAGAGGGGGGTTTGGGGGGAATTAGCCCCCCCAAGCAGCGAGGGGTTGGGGAGTGGTAGCCCCCACAACCAAGGTTCTAGGGCTACTCGGAGGTCCCTGGCCTGATGGTACAACTTCTATACAATATATATTTGGCTTGATAGTATGACTTCTAAAGGATTTGTAGTAATGGCACAATATATAATAGTTCCCCCTCTTGTCTTGAGTCAATCCAATCTTCAATGCTCATAGTCCTCTATCTAGCATCTATCCAAGTAACCATCTAAGCTCTCATGTGAGAGCACATGGGTGGATAGCACTACCCAGCAGTTGTATCACTAGTTTTGGTATATCAAAAAATTTTATTCTCCCCATTTTTGCATTGTGTACTCATGTTTCATTGTTATCTTCCTTTGTGTTCCATGGTATCGAAACTTAGGCGCTCTGAGTAACAATGTTAGTGCAAGTTCAACAAGCTTTCTATAGTAGAAAACATCAATATTGGATTATACAAGCTCTTGGATATTATTCTAAGATTGGATCCAAAACCAATTGCAACACCATACCCAAGAAACCTTGGCAACATGATCCCTCCTAATGCAAATCTTCTACATACTTAGAGACTTAGAAACAAAGATGCACTATGCATTATTGTTACTTGTGTAACTGATTATATCTTGATGCTTCTTTAACATACATCCAAGGAAAATAAGGCTTGGAACATATCAAAAGGTTAGGATGATATTGAAAATCAAAATACGATTTAAAGCCTAGAGGACCAGAGATGTTCTCAAAAGGAGAAGTAGCTAAGACCTTCATCCCATAGATGAAGGAACTTTATGATCAGATGCTAGGAGTAGGGATAGCGAAGAGTAGTGTGATTTGGCTTGCAAAGAGCATGGCAACCAAATTCTTCCTTAAAAGGATGATGCACTAGTTATAGCACTTAATACATAGTTGAGAACTCCAACCCTCACATTTGAAGAATTTGGTGCCATGCTTCTAAAGGAAGACATGCAATCGAGGACCCACAATAATGGAATCGATGCAGCATTCTCAGCCACACTAAAGGAGAGGGTGGTGAGAAGAAGAGGAAAAGGAAGTTAAAGGGTACATGCCACTTCTGTAGCAAGAGTGATCACATGGTCAAGGACTATAGAAAGAAGTAGGATGAGAAGACTTCAAAGTCTTCTCAAATGGCCATGAATATGCCAATTTCACGGCTGGAGCTTTGGATTGCAATTGAAGAAGTCTGATCCTCAACTCAATTTAGTAACAAATGATTCATGGCTCCTTAACAATGGAGCATCTTGTCGCGTGACTAGCAAGAAAGAATGGTATCACTCTTTGATACCTCTCAAAGATCCTATCAATGTGATAGTCGGCAATAATGCAAAATGTCATGTTGAATGTATATGTATTGTTTGTTTTGTGAAGCTAAAGATTTTTTTGATGTCTTATTAGTACCTCAGCTTATGAAGTGTTGGATATCAATTGTGTTGTGATAACTAATCACAACTTAGAAGAGAATTGGAACAAAAATTCTTAATGCAGTTGAAAAGGTTGTTACCAAAGCAGTGAGGAGCAATAATTTGTATGAGATGACTACTCTAACAAGCACTAGAGAGGTGGACATTAGTAGGCTATGGCACAAAAGATTCACACACTTCAATTATATTATTCTTGAGGAGAAGCAAAAGACAAGGATGTGTACACTTCGTGCATTCATTGTAGACATACTAAACGCGTGACTAGACAAATGAATCTACATGTTAGCTAAATCTAAAAAATAATGAAGGTAATAACTCGTTTATCACATGAAAGGACATACCACCGTTGAAATATTTCATAGTCTTATGTCATGTGTCGATTTGTCCCTACTCAATTTTGTGTGTTGTGTATATATTCACACTAGTGTGGTTGCAATTATGGAATTATAAACGGAGATATTAATACTCTTTTAATTATGTTCATGTGAAACATTATGAATGAAATAACTCAATGCAATCATTTTTTTACATATATTAGGCATTGTACATATGTCTATTCACAAAAGAAGTACATTTAATAAAAAGTATATTACTAGAGCAAGGGAGGGTGGAGAAGAGAGAGAGAGAGAGAGAGAGAGAGAGAGAGAGTGTGTGTGTGTGGGAAAGATAGGTTGCCAGTTCATTGTAGTCGTCTCAAGTCTCCAAGCAAGGATGTCAACACTCGCCTCGCATTATGCTCACCATTTTCCCTCACACTTGCAGTGAGATGCTCACCAATAGATTATGTTCCATTGATTGCATGCATCTTCTTATTAAGTCATGTAATAATCTTACTCCTTTGACGGAACTATGCTTTTGCCTTTTTAAATTTAGAGAAGAGCCAAGTGGGATACTATAAGCTTCACCCACAACTATTAATTTCCTATCTTAGTATCTATTAAATTTAGACAATTGAAGATTCTTAGTCTTCAAGACATGTCATACTCATCCAAGCATGTTATTTTGGTGGCTACCTTACAAATTTGAATTAGCCTTTCAAACCCTAATAGATATTTGCAATTTTTATCTATAATTTTTAAAAATATATTTAATTGAAGATCCAACTTATAGAGCAAATCATGATATCCTCACTTTGGGAATGAAAGGCGCAAAGCAAGGACTTATTTGGTTGAACACACTTGTACAAAATCTTTGTTTCTTATATTGGTATTTGCACGAGAGAGTAACAATTTGGCTACAACTTAATCATGGATAGCCTTTTAAACTAGATGTCAAAATATCATAGGTCAAATAAGCAATGAATGATGTAAACAAAGCTAGAGTTCAAAATATGTATGGTAATCACTAGTAATGTCCACACTTAGTTTGTCTTGTTCAATTAAAATATAACCTCTAAAAACTTAATTAACAGTTTGCTCCAAAGCCTGCATGTTTGCATTAATGGGTTCCTTAAATGGGTTTGCTTGAATGCATCAATTTTACGAGCAAAAACCTATGAGCAAGTTTATGACAGCATGTTTTTTAAGAGATTTAAAAAATTATATTTCTTTAGGAAACATGGTTTTTACACTTTTACTTTCACTAGAAGTAGATCCCTTTATCATAAAAATATACAAAATTGTCACTCATTCAATCTTACATAACATGAATTTTCTTATTCATAAACATCCTTTGTAGCCCTGTTATTACCTTAAAAAAGTTTTCAAAAACATCCCTCATTCTTGTTCAATTAAAATATAGCCTTTAAAAACTTCCCATACATTTTTCAAATCCGATAATGATAAGATAGGTTTGAAGTGTTCACACATTGCTTGTTTTGTGCTTCACAATGTATAATTTGGTCTCATCATTCAATGTCTTAATCTTGTCAAAGTGGCACACTAGTTTGAAGATGAGAGCTACTTCTTACTATAGGGAGATTTGACAAAATTGATTCCCAGGAGGAGGTCAAGCATTAACGAAGTAATATTTTGGTGGATTCCATTTGGGTTGTGGATTTTATTTGCACTTGCAAATTTTGAAAATATGTTCGCACTTATTAATATATTCACTTTTATGAACCTGATTGTTTATTTTGGAAATATGTTGGCAGTTATTAATATATTTACTTTTATGAACCTGACTGTTTATCAACTGAGACCCACAATGCAACCTTGGATTAGGACATAAGGAGTTCTCTATTTAAAAGTGACTATCAAATATGCATCAAAGGGAAGTCCTCACCTTAGACAGAACCAGAGCCAAAAAAAATATTTGAGATCCTAAAATTATCAAGTGATGATGACAATGCCGCTCCTAAGGACCATGAATGTCTAGACCTCAAACTCTTAACTCAAGTGGTGGGACAAGAAACCCTCTACTCCAAAGTCGAAATGTAGAAGCTCAAGTTGTTGCAAACCAGATCCATGCGTTATAGGACAAGAGTCCCTCAACTACCTCCAAAGTCGAAATGAGAAGCTCAAGTTGTTGCAAACAAGATCTATGCATTGAGAGAGAGAGGCTACAAGGGCAATAGACTCCATCAACTCTACAAGTCAACCATCACCTCAAAATTAAATTACTTGGATAAGCATTGCCACTTAACCCAACGACTAAGGTATAACACCATACAAATTTGTGCATCGCAAAACGTGGGAGCATAGCATATGTGATAACATTGGTCATAGAAGAAAAATATCAATGAAGTGCAAAACAATAGGTTACAACAATCAACACAAAGCTTATAGTTTGTATGCCTAGCAAACATAAAAATTATTATTTCATTGATGCAATTGATGAGATCATAAGAAAAGAAGACAAAAACATTCCATATGAAGGTTAATGTTTGTTGCAACAAACTAAGCACCTTGAAAAGACATAACCTCGGAATACATGTTGGTCCAAGAAAAATTTCTAGCACCTTGAAAAGCGATGACCTTAGTCAAGAAAAGTCTAGCACTTTTACTCTAGTATGAGAATCAAAGCAATTTGTTGAACTAGAGTCACGCCAAAGTCTATCACAACTAGTTGCAAAGCAAAACATCCCCAAGCCAATGTCATTTTCGTGGAAACTAAATCTTACTAAAGGTACAAGGACATGGGTTTTTTAAGCCCGAAATGAAATAATCAATACACTCGAGTTTCTTCGGTTGCCCTTTTAAACTAGTAGTTTGAAGTACATGCTTATATGATGGTATACTCACATGTATTTCAGTTATTGCATATCCTTGTAACATCTAGATGCAATCAAGGTCACTTGCCATGTTTGGTGTCACGAGGGCGCGAGTTTTGTACTTGCATGTGGACAAGACCTTGGAAAACTAAGTGGGCAAGGTGGGTTTGCAAAGTTCCCTCTAGGGAATTGTGCCTTGGGGATGAATTTGGGATTTGCGTCCAAGAGCGAGGCAAAGTGCCCTTAGAACCCAAGTGGGTCATTGGTTAGGAAAAATGACAAGGGAATGCCACGTGGCATTTTCCCATGCCTTGAATGAATTTGGCAAGGAAGCTTGTAAATTCACGTAAGACGGAGGCAAAGAAGGAAATCCACGACATGAAAGGGCCGCACACTTTGGTACGAATTGAGGGGTACGAGATTGCCTGTGCGAGCTTGGTGTGTGGCTAGGTACGGATCACGAGATTGTGTACTTGCGTGCTATATGGACAACAAGACATAGTACAACAATACAGGATCTTACGAGCTATATGGACTACAAGTTAGCTATGATTGTACAAGATTTGCAAGCTTGTGTATGGTTTCCCTGCTATGTACGGATTGCGTACAGGTTGCAGGGTACTGAACGACTATACGATCGCCCAAAATTCTTCAAACTGCTTGAGAGCTTGAATAGGCAAAGCTCTTAGTCACATGGACAACTGCCAGAGTGACAGTTTGCAAAGGGTGTCCTTTCGTTAATATGCCTTAGGTTGTGTATGAGCTGAGTTGGTGGCACCTAAGTTGATGCCTTTGGGACTTTGAGCACATCATTGGTCTTGTGTGCATTTGTCGGTAGGCAAGGGACCAGGATGGATTACTAGTAACAACTACGTGTTGTTATGCAAATGCTTGGGACAGATATGGATGCTTTAGTTTACCTGGTGAAGGCACAAGGCTGCATTGATGCCTACAAAATTTTGGAATGTTGTGAGTACACGAGGATTTGTAACCATTGTGTAATCCTACTTAAGGACTTCCAAGTAATAAAGAAATACCGAAAGGGGTGCCAAGGGTGTGGGGCCAATCTATGTCCTTATTCTTGAGCAGAAGCATTCTAGCTCCCAATTTGTGTTTTGAGTTATTTGTTGAATCTTTTAATGTGCTGATTTCCAAGAGAGAGAGTAGGCTATATGGAGGAGAAGGAAGAAGAGTAGAAATGATTAGATAGTCACATAAAAAATGTTACAAGAGTGGAGGGCTTGGACTAATATAGTCCCCTCCATTGTCCCCTCTAACCCTCACTAAAGCACCCCCTAAATTAACCTCTTTTTCCCCTTCATTACAGCCATCCCTTGATGATAAATATGCCAAAATTTGTGGCCAACACTCCATTAGGACTACAATCATTCCAGCTAAAATTCGAGGCTTGTCTTGCTGGCTTATGTCTGCAACTTGCTAACAAGTAAGACTTTTTTACATATTTCTGTATTTCTAGCCAATAGTCCAGTGATATTTGCATGTTACTAGCAGTCCACCTTGATGAACTATACTTAAAGTCCTGGCATCACCCTCATAGTTTTGTTTAGCATCATCATGTGCACGGATTTGCATTTGCAAGTGCCAAAAGATGGTAGCCAATATTTCTCATGTGTTGTACACAGCATGAGGACACCATTCTGAAGTTCTGCCCTTGCATTTACAGCACTCCATGAGATGCCATTGTTTTTATTATGGCTCCCAAGTGTAGAAGGCAAGACTCCCAAGTATACTCACCGCCACCTCGGAAACTTGGTCCTCAAAGTTTTGCATGCTCAAAGTATCAAGTGTAAGTGCATCCAAGTCCTTACCGTGTTGGTCAACATCTCCATCTGGTTTTCTTTCCTATACTTGCTCATCATTGCTCGGCTCATGATCTACCCATCAGCTGTGCTTCATTGTCACTCTTATCTAGTCTTGTTCCATCACTCTGCACATAGGTATTCCTTCCATTAGTATGCTAAACTGCCAGGGTAATCTATTGTTCCCGCAAACTAATTTAACAGCCATCTTTCTCTTGCTGGTTGCTGTTGTTACTTGAGCAGCTATCCCCACAAAATCCTTTTGCAGTTGCAGCTGTAATCGCCTGAAAATAACCAGATATTTGTCCTACATACAGAGGCATCTTCAATGGCTTTGAAACATGATTTGGCTGCGTACTAGGGAGAGGCGTAGCATGGCTAGGCTGCATTGCCTGCATTACCAGCATTGGCATATCTGCATTTTCCTCAGATGTTGGGTGTCTACTTTTATAGGCTTGCATAGCCTTTGGCATAACTCCCCTCGGTATCATAGCTCCAACAACAGGTGGCTGCTCTATGGCATTTGTATCTCCACATTGAGCATAGGACATCTCTCTCAAAGCTAACAGCTGAATATGTAAGGTACAACAACCGTCGTAAATATCCCGACCATGCAAGTTGTTTCGTGCTTGTAATGCACAAGCTTAAAGTGCATTTCAGCTTGGAGTCCACCTGGAATCTGATGCACGACAATCTTCTCAATAAGACCGAAAGGAGAAAATACTTGATGCAATACATCCAATGTACTGGGGTACAACAGATTACGGATGGTAGTCAAAAGGATTCCATTCATGTTGAAGGTGCCCTAAGCTTTTTGCAAGCTGCTCAAATCCCTTTATAAGCTGCCCAAAACTTCCTCATAGGCATCTGATTGCACCATGGTTTGTGATAAGCTTAGTTGCTATCCCACTGTGCCAAATGCATGCACGGGAGTTGGATTGCTGTCAATTCCTATCTCACCTCTAAATGCAATGGAGACGCTCGGAAGAAAGGTTGATGAAAAGGTTGCAATGCACTAGTCTAGCTCCCTGTAGGACAATCTGATAGATATAGCTCGAGAGAAAGGTCGATGAGGAGGCTTCAAAATGGAGCCCAAATAAGCCCAAACGGGCCGCAAAAGGCCCTGAAAATAGGCTGGAAAAACATTCTTTCTTGCTTCTTTCTTCTTCTTCTTCTTCTTTTGGGGGAGGGGGGGGGGGGGGGGGGGATTTATCTAAATCACCTAAGGACACTTAGTACACTAGCCTAGGACTGCTAAGCCACTTAAGACTCTTAAGCCACCCCTAAACTCAACCTAGAACTTAACTCAACTCAGCCTTGGTTAACTACCTAACCCAAATTGAGTGAACCTGATCCTAGTTAGTTTGACCTAGCCGAACCCCAACTAACTAAGCCTAACCCACGCTAACCTACAACTAGATTGACCTTAAAAAATTAACCCAATCTAGGCGGCGCGACGGATTTGGGCGAAGGGCAGCTGACTTGGCGACACGATGAATTGATGGCTCCTACTGTTTGTCGCTATTGCAAGGTCGTTGACACAACAATCGTTCATAGCAGGTCATGCATGGAAGGTCGGTTAGCATACACAGCAGTAGATGTTGGGGTTGCAATCGGCAACAGAAATGACATAATACCAATGGCGAGGACTCTCGAGTCTGGCATTGAAGACGGCGAGCAGAATCAAAACCAGGAAACGCTTTTGTGTGTCCGCACTAGTGCTCTGATCTAGTGCTACCCCCTTCGAAGAGCTAGGCTAGTATTGCATAGGGCCAGTCGACAATCACAATAGAGATCTGTGAACCATGTTAGTCGACAACCACAACAAGGATCACAGCCTATGCCTATCCATGTAGTGAGGGACAAAGGCAAACGATGCAGAACGTGCGACTAATGGCGTGGAGCGTCAGCGTCAAGACCAGCTGAAAACCATGGACAATGGAATGTATATAGTGACAAACAGGTCGAACGACGAAGAATAGGAGCTGTGGAGCAAACATGTGGGTTTCACCATTTGTGATCGTCTAGTCGCCTGCTATGGAACACTAATGGCTGTGCTAGCCTTTGGCTCTCAGCTAGATGTCTGATTCGTTCTTTGGACTAGGCTGTCCCTTTCATATGGACTAGGCAATCCAAGTTTGAGCTGCTATGAGACTTGTTTGTTCGTCATATTTGCTCACTTCAGTGCAATCTGGAAAGCCTTCGAGGGACCTATTCAAATTCAGGGTCAACGCTCATTCATGCTCTAGATTCATATCTTCTACTGCAAGTCTCAACGACGTGGTGTGTTCTGTCCTCAAGCATAGGCGATTGCCTACAGATTTGCTTGCCGCTCTGCCCACCACTTGGTCACCTCTATTCAAGATTCGCATGCTGGCAAATCTTGCTGTGCAAAGCTCATTTACTCTTGCATAGGGGTTGATTGCTGCTGGAGTCTGACAAAAAGTCGAGCAAAGAAGCTTTGATCAAGGAGGGGGGAAAGGGAAAACAAAGGTGCCAGGTCAGAGCTCTAATACCAATGTAGAAAAGCAAGTAGGGGTAGATTAGAGGAGGGGGATAGAAGAACGCAAGGGAGAGAGAATGAGGGGAAGTAGGAAGGACAAGGGGTAGGAGAGAGAGAAGAAGAGGTAGGAAGGAGAGAGAGAGAGAGAGAGAGAGAGTAGGCTGCAAGGAGAAGAAAGGAGGGTGAGTAGATAGCATTAGATGTCACATCAAAAAGTGTGAGAGTGGAGGGCTTGGACTTACATAGTCCCCTCCATTATCCCCTCTAACCCTCACTAAGCAACCCTAAACTAACCCCTTTTTCCCCTTTATTACAGATATTACAGGTAGGGCCGCAGGACCTCCTTCAGCCCGAGCAAGACTCCCAAGGTGATGAGGCTTTACACTTGATTGACTGGCAAAGGGTCAAGGTTGTGGGCCAGTTGGACAGATGGACTGTCGGAGTGTTGGAGACGAGATCCCTCATTGTCTTTGAGGCTGCCCTACAGTGCAGAGGATGTCGTCAGTACCTCTCAAGATTGTGGCCAACACATAGAGGATGCCACGGCGAGGACTTCACATGGGGGATGGTCATGTGGCCCAACATACGGTACGCACAGCACAAGACTGATAGAATTGCCTAGGAGCTAACACAGTGTGGTGTGGGGTGCGGAATCACAAACTTCTTAACTTAATGTTCATAGAATAGATGTGCAGACTCATCAATAGACAATGAACCAGCCAGATAGAGAAACCACCAAAATAATATATTTCCATCCAAAGCTATGGACACAATACAAAAGAGATAGATCTAGAGTCCCACCAATGGTGTGGTCCTCTGATCTTACCACAAGGTCCTTCTCCTATCTGCCGGCTATCTCTAGACTCGATCCCACGTCGTGCTCCACCTCGAGCGTAAGTAGACTTCCCGTCCAAAGATCTTCTCCACCTTGCTGTCTGGAAACCAGCCTAGGTGGGCTGCCACTCAAGCTCAGTCTGCAGCTCCTTCAAGGTCACCTTCACCTCCTGTGGATTGGCCCAAGGCTAGCCTGCTTGTTGCTCCTGTCTGCTGTCAGAGGGCTAGTCTGCTTGCTGGCCGACTTGGTTGGCTGGTCCAACCAGCCCTATATAAGGGCCTCTGCCAGGCCCTTTTGGGCTGCTGGCTTTGTCCCTGTCTGCGCCTATTGCAGGCCCATGTGCTGCTGCTCCAGGTCTCCCATGCAGGTTCCTATTGGCCCTGCTCATACTGCCACCTGTACACCTCTGCCAGCCCATGCGCTGCTCTGTGCAGTCGCCTTTTGCTGCACTACAAGCGGCCTCTGTCCTGCCACCTGTGCGCCTCTTTTAGGGGCCTGTTCCACCCCGTACACACACGCTTTGCTGCGCCTCTTCCAGGCTGTTGTGATGCCCACATGGCAGCCCATGTGCTGCTCATGTGGAAGCCCCTTTTGCCCTTTCCTGTGAGGTGCTGCCCATGTGGCAGCCCCTTCTCCACCATGAGTCTCCTGCCCACATGATAGCCAAGATGCTGTCCATGTGGCAGGCCATTCCACCTATGGTTCACCCCCCCGATGCACTCCTCATTTGGGGGCTCACAAATGGGGAGGTGACCATTCCAACAGACCATGCTTTCTCAATTGATCCTAGCACTCCTATCTACCAGATCTAGGGTTAGCATGTGACTAGGATTGAGACGTATGACGTGGTGCCTCCCTCCCATGTACCAGCCGTGCCCTCGCCAAAGGATAGTGAACGGGAGACGGTGTCCACCATCACGGCTTGGAACATTTGGGTTGCCCATTGTAGTTTGGTGATGGGAGGACAACAGGTTCTAGTGGCTACTCGTTGCCATCTGGCACGATATTATTTACACCTTGGTTTAAACTCTGCGCACAGGACTCTGAGTTGTAGAGTGACCGCTGAAAGGAAGAAACGTTTCTGTAGGGCATGGCCAGCAAGAATTTTTAATGTACTCACCACGAGAGGTATTCGCTAGATGTATATGTTGGGATATGTGTGATCAAGGGCTTGCTAGGTGCATGTGTGCATCCACTAGCAGTCATATGGTTGTGCGAGTGTGTAGGAGAGGCACACTTAGTGCCATAGACCATGACACAGGTGATGATGTAATGCAAAGGCCCCCACATGGGGTGGTGCCTATGATTGTGGAGTTACCTCCATTGATGTAGGAGAGGTGCCACTGATTTAGGACACCCTCTCTCCATTTCTATAAAAGAGGGACTTCCCTCTCAAATCAATAGAACACCCATTGCTACATCTTTTGTGTTCTCACTCCTCTTGCCACAATGCATCTATTCTTCCCCACGTTCCAGCATGTGGTATCCGACCTCCATGAGCATCTAGAGCTTCCAAAACTGCCATGTCATCATCTTCCCCATCTCTCGCCTTCCTCATGCTTTCTTAAACCTCTTTTCCCAAATTTTCCAAGTGCTTGTTCTCCCTCTGTAGGCGATCATTTCCCGAGCCCTCTGAGCTGTAGCTTCCTTAGGTTAGGGCAAATCTTCATGTCTAAGCAATTAAGGAAATACTGCTCCAGTCGCACATGCCGATAGCTACTCTGTGCGTAATTCGGCCTGTAGAAGTATCCATCGCTCAAATGCTCCTAACACAAGCTGGGCGACATTACAAGAAAGGTGCTTACTGAAGTAAGGAGAAAATGCGAAAAAAACCAGTCAGGTTTGGTGCTATTGTTCCACGTGACTTGACGTAACATTGCACCTATCCTTGTGTAAGAAATCCTAGATTTACTATATTCAGAAATGTGCTAAGGAACATAAAGGAGACTGAAATAGCAGAGAACAAGAAATAATAGTATTGCTTGAGAGTCCGTAGTGTATCTCTAGTGCGTCATCCATACAATTGGGCCTCTCTTATAAAGAGAGTGAAGAGTCACACATGAAAAGGTGTGTACTCCAAAGTGTATGTACATGAAGAGGTGTGTACCCCTTGTGAAGGATGTGACCCTTGATGAGAGGGTACATTACAATAGGAGTGTCTCTTCCATAGAATGTCTCTTGTGAAGGGTTGTGCCTCATAGGAAGTGTCCCATCGAAAGGACATACCCTTCCACAAGTGTCCATTCATCAAACCATCCATAAGTCTAGAAATAGAGAAAGAAATACATCACAGATCGTGACATCCCCTCCCACTCAAAATAAGACCCTGGTGGAGATAATGAACTGATGCAGAAAATATCACGGTAAATTCTGAAACTACTGCTGTAAAATGTCAGGATACTGCTGTAAGTCTTCATCACATTGCCAAGTAGCATCGGAGTCGTCCAAATCTCGCCAAAGAACAAGGAATTCTGTGATAAGTGGATGTCGAGTCTCTCGCTGTCGATGGTCCAAAATACGCTCAGGAATAAGGAGAACATAATCGTCTTCGATTTCTGGGACATAATCACCTGCAGGAGAAACTGCTTCATCGCCTGGAATGTACGTCTTTAGCCAAGAAATATGAAATGTCGGATGGATTTTACCCCATGATGGTGGTAATTCCAATTTGTAACTTAAAGGTGAATTTTTCTTGACGATCCGGAAAGGTCCATAGTATCTTGGTCTTGCGTCTGAATGGAAATGCTTTACAACAAGGGTTCAACCTTGCACTGTTCCTCTCTGCAAATCCTCTACTTGTCTTCAAGGTCTCTAATCCCAATGCACCACTAGAATTCCCACTGGCAAGGCATAATTAGGCATTCACTTCTGATCTGACACAACTTAGAGGCATTGAGGCATCCAAACCACTCGCAAACTGAGCTCAACGCAGCCTCAAGGCTATCACATGCATCCACACTGTCCTTAGGTCTTCCATAGGATCACCATGGCCTTTGGGTGCTTACTAGAACCTGCTGGAGTCAATTGAACACGTCTGTGCGAACGTCCGTATAGTCCATACAAAAATTTTCCAAAAGTTCAAAAATGAGTTCTAGCACTTCCTAGAAGTGCGTACTAGCTTTGGAACAGTCAAAACAGTGTTAAAACGGCTGAAAACAGGCTTGAAACAGCTCAAACAGCTCAAAAACTGCACAAGAACAACTGAAAAACGTCCTACACCTCTGGGAGAGTGAGGGGAGAGAGATGGAAGGTGGGGGAAGGGCATGCATACACATGCTTGACAAATGGCACCTCCTCCTTGCCATTTGCCCCTTCATTAAAGTCCTAACCCCTATACCAAGGACAACATTGGTTGTCCTTGGGCCTAACTTTTAGACCCCTCTTTTAAAGCCTTTGCCTTGCCCCTAGGACCTAGTGGTGCACCTAGACTTTGCCCTTAGGAACTTCTAGGAAGTGTGCACTTCCTCTATCCAGTCCCTCACGGCCAAACCATTACAACACTTAACTATGGTTAACCCCGGGTTAAGCGTAGGTTGAGTTACGAAGATACTTTACATCACTTTTCACGTCCTCTTTTCACATCCTCGTGACATACCCTCCTCTTAAAACAGCACACTACCTAGGTTGCTATTGAAAAAGTACAAATAGGCAAAAATAGCCCATACCAGAATATACATCATCTGTAAGATACAACCTGCAATGATAATATGGGCTAGGAGAGCTCGACAGTCCATCCATACATCAATGCATCTTCTATGTCGAGTGTCGCGAACACCCATCATGGAGACCTCACGATAGAAATACTGTCAGCAAGCAGCATCTCGAGTGAGACAATCCGTGCCACCAAGCGATCTCCAGTTATATGAGCAGTCTGAATCAAGGAAGGGGAGGTGCTACCCTCCTCTTGAGCACCAGGCAATGCTCCAGATCTCTGCTCTGCTGAACCTATAGGAGCCTGAGTTGGCGCAAGCTGAAACACGTCGAGGTAGAGCTGCAAAAACAGGTGAGTCTGCCACGTCACCCTCCTCCATCCACCTCACATCCAGTGCAGAAGAATTCCTGAACTTCACCAGATAGCGACCGGAAACTCTACTTTTTACTTTTCTTTCCATATGTGCCAAAATCTGTTCCGGAACCAAGATTTCATCCAACTCTTCCACCTCGGGCTGATCCTCATGCAATAGGTCAACAAGCACATCACCCTGGAAAGGCTTCAATAAACTCACATGAAAGGCATTGTGTATGCTCCAAGTGGCAGGTAGCTTCAGCCTGTAAGCTACGTCATTAATGCATTCAAAAATCTGAAGAGGATCATAATACCGCATCTTCAGCTTTGTGTACAGTTTCGTCTTGCCTTTCATCTTCCTGAGTCGTGCTTTTTGAAAACGCAGCAGCACCCAATCGCCCTCTTTCAAGAGCAACTCGCGGCGATGCTTATTGGCTGCTCGTTTGTGCTTCTCTTGGCTTTTCTGGAGGGCTGTTTTGACCTTCTAGTAAGCAACATCCAAACTTTCCACAAATCTGTCCGCTTCAAAAATCTTCTCTTTCGTATGCAGAATGGGAGGCACCTTCCGTTCTTCTACCACAATATCAAGGGGGCTTTCCCCATGGATGAGTGTATAGTGTTGTTGTACGCGAACTCAACAAGTGGCAGAAATTGCTCCCATTTCGATTGCTGATCCGAAACATAGCATTTGAGAAGATCAAGGGCAGTGGAATTGGCTTCTTCGGACTGCCCATCAGATTCAGGATGAAAAGAGGATGAGAAATTCAGCGTGGTACCCATATTCTCAAAGATACCTCTTCAGAAAAGACTTGTCATCCGCGGGTCTCTATCACTCACAATTGATCGAGGCATCCCGTGATGTTTAAACACATGAGACATAAAGAGTCTCCCCATCTGGTCTGCTGTAATTTTCTTTCTGACGGGAATGAAGTGGGCCTGCTTGCTGAATCTGCAAATAATGGTCCATAACCCATCATGTCCAGATGGTGTACTAGGAAGATCAAAGATAAAATCCATGGCAATGCTCTGCCAAGGTCGATCGAGAATAGGTAGAGGCTGCAGCAGTCCAGCCGGCTTCTGCCTGTCATATTTCACCTTTTGGCAGGTGATGCATGTCCTGACATATGCCTCGAATCTTTCCTCAATGATGGCCAAAAGAAATAGTGCTCCACAGCTTTGATGGTGGCATCAATGCCTCTGCGTCCTACATAGGGTGGAGCATGACTCTCTGTCAACACTTTGGGCCTCAACTGTTTCGTGACACACAATCTGCCATGCATCATCAGAAATCCGTCTTTGAGAGTATAGTGCTCATGCCTCTGTCCATCAACCAACTGATCATAAATCCGTGAAAAATCAGCATCATTGGCATATTGATCCTTCATGGCATCAAGCTCATCATGATATGCAATGGTCACTGTTGAAACTTGTGGCTTAACAGACACTGCATCTAGAGTGGGCTTGCGTGAGAGTGCATCTACAACAACATTCTTCTTCCCATGCACATGCACAATCTGAAAATGAAACATAGAAAGAAAATTTGCCCACCTCATATGCTTCTCAGACAACTTTCTCTGAGTGAGAAAGTACCGCAGTGATTGACGATCGGTCTGAACATGAAAATCAGCACCCAAAAGATAATGCTTCCAGGTCGAAAGAGCATGTATGACAGCCAACATCTCTTTCCCATAGATGCCAAAATTCATTTCAGCATCGTGGAGCACTCTACTCTCGTATGCCACAACTCGTCCATCCTGCATAAGTACCCCTCCTACGCTGTTCCCACATGCATCTACTTGGACAGCGAACGGTTAGCGAAGATCTAGCAAAATAATCACAGGATCTGAGCAGAGTCGCTCCTTTAGTAGGTCAAAAACTGCAATTTCTTTGGGACCCCATCTGAAAGTGACCCCTTTCTTCTGTAAGACATGTAAAGGAGATGCAATCTCTGCAAAATACCGAATGAACCTCCTGTAGTACGAGCACAAGCCCAGAAAGCTACGTACTTCATGGATGTTCTTCAAGTATGGCCAATTCCTGATGGCCTCTACCTTGGCAAGGTCCATCCTAACTCCGTCCTTGGAAACAATGTGCCCGAGAAAATGGAACTCATGCATGAAGAATTCACTTTTCTTGGCATTGACGAGCAGCTTATGCTTCCGTAGCTCCTCGAGAACAATTGCCACGTGCTTCCTATGTTCAGCCTCATCCCGAGAGAACACGATGATATCATCGAAGAAAGTGCCAACAAAGGTTCGGTGCTCTCTAAAAATCCTGTCCATCATTCTATTGAAGGTGGCAGGTGCATTAGTTAACCCAAATGGCATGACAAGAAACTCGTACAGACCAAATGTGGTACGAAATGCTGTTTTGTGAACATCCTCTGGCTGAATTCTGATCTGGTGATAACCACTCTTCAGATCAATGCGGCTGAACATTCTAGAACCCTGTAACCTATCCAAAATATCATCTATCCGAGGTATAGGGAATCTGTTCTTAATGGTAATCTTATTGAGGGCTCTATAGTCAATACACATCCGCTAGGATCCATCCTTCTTCTGGACCAAGAGCACGCGTGAGCAGTAAGGTGAAGAGCTGGGCTGAATCAGCCCCTTCTCCAGCAGGTCCTTGACCTGGTTCATAATTTCCTCTTGCTGGGTTGCACTGACCCTATAAGGAGGTCGGTTAGGAGGACTGCTACCAGGGATTATATCTATCGTGTGGTCTTCTGGCCTTTCAAAGGGCAACTCCGGTGGAAGTGAGTCAGAAAAACAGTCCCTAAACTGAAAAAGAAAATCTGTCCGCTGTTTTTCCAGCTTAGAAAAATGAGTCTTCTTCTACTGACTTCTTTTCAAATGCAAACACTAAGTACGCTGAAAGATGCTTTTTCATTACATTGCCAATGGCAGAAGCAGATACAACAGGGATGGATTCTCCCTTCAATTTAGCATCCAGAATGTGGGTCTTGCCACGGTGAGTGATTGTGATTGTTTTTTTCTTTGTATCCAAAACAGCCCCAACACGAAAGTGCCAAGGTATCCCCAGTAACACATCACAACCATTCAACGGCATAATATAGAACTCTTCTGTGTCCACATAGCTCTGAATATGCATCTGCAGCTTGCCTATCACCGGAGTAACTGACTGGCTGAGTCCCGGACACGCCATATCTACATCACACAAAGGACCCATCTCTTCTGCCCTTATTCCTAACTTTCCAGCCAGCTCTGGAGAGATGAAATTGGCCTTGGCTCCCGGATCGAAAAACATCAGAGCTGTCTGGTCTCTTATCTTGCCCCATGCCCGGCATAACTCTGTAGCATCTGTATTCTGAACAGCCCCAATCAAGTCTCGCAAAAGACCAACAGTGGGCTTGGGCTTTTTATTCCTCTGATCAGTCCTCTTTTCCTCCTTGTGCTCACTCTGCTCAGAAGGAGGGAACTTCTGCTTCTTATGTGGGCATTCAAAAGCCCTGTGGCCTTCCTCCTTGCAAATATAACACTTGTTGGCATCATAGAGAATTTGCTTTTCCTCATCAGACATGCGGGTCGGTACTCGCATCTGTCCTCCAACAAACTTTGCCTTCATGGGCTACGAAAACTTTCAGAACTTCTTAGGGGATTCCATCTTGCTGCCCTTTGGCCTTGATGTCTCCTGTGAGCTTCCTTTGAACCCAGAAACTTTCCCTTGCATTAGTGCATAAGCTGTAGTAGCATTCTCAACCAACTGAGACATATTTGGAAACCCTTGTCTTCGTGCAATAGTCCCGAATCTCCTTTGGCAACCCGCAGCAATATCTTTCAATTTGCTCGGACAGCGGCACATGTCTGTAAGAATTCACTGGCAGTAGGGCTTCCCAAAACTTTTTATTGTAGTCCTCCAAATTTCTGCAATTTGCAGCATCCAACCTGTACCAGGCGGTCATGATATCCACCTCAAAAGTGGTAGTGAGCCATGCTGCTGAGAAGACCTGCTTAAATTCGACCCAAGTGGTAGGTGCTCTGCCTTGCAAGAGGAGGTTGGTCCACCATTGGAGCGCATTGCCCTTCAAAAAGGTGGCTGCCTTTCGGCCTTTGGAGGATTTTGTGAAGTGTCCACCTGAGTAGGCAGCATCAAACTGTTGCACGAATGTCAAATCCTTCAATCTGTCCTGCATCCCATTGAAAGTCTCAAACTTGACAGTTGCCCCTCCCTCCTTGTAATTCAATTTGCCTTTAGGGGTGAGATTGTCATAAATGGGGGCCTGTAAAAACGGTGGGGGCATCACTGCTCCCGCATTTTGAGCCATTCCAACCTTACCCATGGTGGGGTTTGGCATTCCAGGTCCCACTCCCTGCATCTGTGGCATAATCCAAGTATTGCCCATTGTCCCAGGCATTCCTGTCTGCATTCCAGGCTGCATCCCAATGTTTGAGTACATCATATTGGCATTTGCAAGGGGCATTCCACCCATCATAGGTTGCTGGAAATTCTGCATTCCCGGCTGCGTGCTGCCCATAAAGCTACCTGGCATTCCGGGTGCCTCTGCGGATGGTGCCACCATTGCCTGAAAAACTGATCCCCCTCCGAAATATCCTGGATGCATCGTGGCCTGAGGAAGGGCTTGCTGTCCCTGATTGACTGAATCGAAGTTATTGGCATTACCCGCTACAAGGGTGATCGAGGGCATCTCTGACGGCTGTCCACTGAAAGAAACATGCCTAGGGGTCTTCTTACGCTTCTTATGTTTCTTTTGAGATGACTTTTTGCTTCCAGGGGAAGCAACCATAGGGGAAGGAGCTTGCATAATCTCCGTGACAGCATGTTGCAACTGTGACAGGGCTCCCGCTACACTTTGCATTCGTAGCTGAAAAAGTGCATTGGGATCAAGCTCCTCTACCTCATCCTATGAGTCCTCCGTGGCATGCTCAGGAGAGACTGGATGAGTCCCACTGTCCTGTTGGTCATCACCCCAGCTGGTACTGTGCTCCTCTTAAAAGCTCTCTGATGCTTTGTCTTCGTCTTGCCCCTCTTGCTCTAAAATGGTCAATGACCTCTCACGGTGTGACATGCTTGCTAAGATTGATGGCTATAGCAACAATTGCACTGAAGGTGTCCTTCACCCAACACTACCAGGGCCCACCTCTGTAGGAAGATGGTGACTATCCCGGCAATGGAACCACTGAAACCGGCCTTCGATAAACAAAAGGGCAGTGATCTTCTTCTACTCTGTCATAAACTTCATAAATAGCCACAATGCAAGCTTCATTCACTTAAATCACTTAGCACAACTTAGGAACAAGCTTCAACAACAACAAAGGTGAGGCTAGAATGCCCCTACTCAATGAAAATAGTACACAGTGCACCCACTGGCCCCAAATGCCTTGGCGCCCCTTATGATATTTATTTAATGCTTCTGAATGGAAATGCTTTACAACAAGGGTTCAACCTTGCACTGTTCCTCTCTGCAAATCCTCTACTTGTCTTCAAGGCATCTAATCCCAGTGCACCACTAGAATTCCCACTGGCAAGGCATACTCAGGCATTCACTTCTGATCTGACACAACTTAGAGGCATTCATGAATCCAAACCACTGGCAAACTGAGCTCAAGGCAGCCTCAAGGCTATCACATGCATCCACACTGTCCTTAGGCCATCCACAGGATCACCCTGGCCTTTGGGTGCTTACTAGAACCTGTTGGAGTCCTGAAAGGACTGCATACAACACGCATGCACTGCAAAAAACTACAAAGCAAGAAAGAACAAGGAAAAACCGAACCTAGAACCAACTCCCGCTGTCTATGGCAAAGGGGTGAGCTCCTTCCTCGCATCTATCCTCTGTCCAAGCTCCCCGGAGGGTGCAGGTGTCTTCCAGCAATCAGGAGAAGAGAGAAATGAAGGTAGAGAGCCGAGGGTGAACAAGAAAGAGCTGTAGAGGAAAGATGGTTCACAGATCTGCCCCCAAATGATTGCCTCGGGATCTGTGCCCGAGTCCTCCTAAGAGAAGGTGCCAAAAGCAACAGGGAAAGTTCCTCCTGCAGCCTGCACTGGTCCAAAACAGCTCCAGAAACCACCACGCAGCCAAAAACATGTGCACATAGGTCCAGCACAGCAAAAGACAACCCCTGGCACCTCCTGGAGGCAGCTAAACACGTCCGTACGGACGTCCATACAGTCCATACGAAAATTTTCCAAAAGTTCAAAAATGAGTTCTGGCACTTTCTAGAAGTGCGTACTAGCCTTGGAACAGTCAAAACAGTGTTAAAACGGCTGAAAACAGGCCTTAAACAGCTCAAACAGCTCAAAAACTGCACAAGAACAACTGAAAAACGTCCTATACCTCTGGGAGCGTGAGGGGAGAGAGATGGAAGGTGGGGGAAGGGCATGCATACACATGCTTGACAAATGGCACCTCCTCCTTGCCATTTGCCCCTTCATTAAAGTCCTAACCCCCATACCAAGGACAACGTTGGTTGTCCTTGGGCCCAACTTTTAGACCCCTCCTTTAAAGCCTTTGCCTTGCCCCTAGGACCTAGTGGTGCACCTAGACTTTGCCCTTAGGAACTTCTAGGAACTGTGCACTTCCTCTAGCCAGTCCCTCACGGCCAAACCATTACAACACTTAACCATGGTTAACCTCGGGTTAAGCATAGGTTGAGTTACGAAGATACTTTACATCACTTTCACGTCCTCGTGACAGTATGTGGGTGTAGGAGAGGCACACTTAGTGCCATAGACCATGACACAGGTGATGATGTAATGCAAAGGTTCCCACATGGGATGGTGCCTATGATTGTGGAGTTCCTATGATTTAGGAGTTACCTCCATTGATGTAGGAGAGGTGCCACTAATTTAGGACACCCTCTCTCCATTTCTATAAAAGAGGGACTCCCTCTCAAATCAATAGAACACCCATTGCTACTTCTTTTATGTTCTCACTCCTCTTGCCACAATGCATCTATTCTTCCCCATGTTCCAATAGTATAGTCCGCCACCTTGGTTGTTAGCCTCTATTTTGGAGATTCCCTAAGTAGTGTGTTGGGTTCTTGTAGAAAAAACCGAAGAATTAATACAAGCATTAATGTTTTTTCTACAAGCATTAATAGAAGTTTCTTTTCTCTAGAAAAAAAAAAAGAATTCTTACTTGTCTCTCTCTTCGTGAAGCATGCATACATTACATAGTTTGATGCTTACTTCATTCGTGTCCACAATACAAGCTTTGGCCAACACACTGTATGTGAGATGAAACACCATGCTCAAGATCACATAGTACAAACATTCCACAAAATGTGGATCACCGTTGTCTCCATTAAGTGCAAGAGAACCACTCAATAACAGTTGATATAAATTGAACACCTTTTCATTGCATGCTACATTTTGCCATAGACCATGAATACCAAGAAAATTTATTGCCATGGAAAATGATTGTCCTCACCATTTTTATAGATTTCAAAAAGCTGCTTTGAGTGCTTGAAAGCAAGCTTCCTACAAAAATCCACTCCATTGGGATCATACTTTTCCAAGTCAACCACAGACTTGATCATTGGCCCTGCTGCATTTCCATCAGTCAAGAACTCTGCAAGATAAGAAGCCCTGCACACGTAAACAAAATTAGCACCCTGCAACCTAAGTATCATATAGAAGTGACATTTCAATCTTGAGATTCAACTTGCATAATTGAAAATGCAAATCTAGATTACAGTGAACATATCATACATTCTGGAACTGAGAGGCACAGATATGTGTGTAAATGCTTGATAGTAATTGGATCATCGACGATACAGTGAACATATCATACAAAACAATAGGCCTGATAGTGATTGCAATTTAGATATGCTATGCTACACTCAAGTGTATGTGTGTTTTCCAACATGGCAACAAAACCAAGGAGGTGAACATCCTTAGTGGCAAAGCTAGGTAGCTTACTCCACACGTCCGTTTGAAGTGAAGATGGACGTCTTTGGTCCAAAAAAAAAAGTTGACTTCAATTCAAGACGGGTGCATTGATCGAGAGACTTGCAATGAGTGCAAGGTCGACGAAAATTTAAACGAATCTATAGAAGTACTTGTTGTGACTCAGATGCCTATTCTGGATTTCAAGGAGAAGGGGATGCTACATGAGAATGATTACCCAATCCGGAAGATAAAGCTAAGGATCACTAGTGATGAGAAACCTCTGGCAAATTACGGGGGGGATGTCAGGGTCAAATGCCGAGGACCTTGAAGAAGCGACCACGAAGGCAAATCCAAATGAGGTCAAAGACTGAGAGCTTGCTGAGGTGCTGTCAAATTATTATCAAGACAACCGCAGATTCTTCCACGCATTCAATTATCGGAGACTACAAGTGAAGCCCTAGATCTATATGAGACCAACAATGCAATGTGTATAGTTAGAATCAATTATTCTCCATGACCTTGGGAGGGGGAGAATCTTCATTGCCCATTTGGTTGGGGTGAAGATTCTCAAGGATGGGTGAAGATGAACTTGGAATGGTGGGCCAAAAGGTTGGTAACAATCAGCTTAGCAAGCTTCCATGCAGCTTTAACGGACTCATGACTGCCCTAACGATTAGAGCACCTCGGCAGAGGGCAGAGGGAAAAGAGTAGAAGAGGAGAGAGGAGAAACGTCGAGGCCCATCACGTTTGAGGTCGTCTATCCTCTGTGCTCTAGGAGGAAGCTAGGCTGAAGTCATAGGAAACAAGTCACTAACACATGAAAATTTCTCCAAAGGATTAGCTTCAAAGAGATGCTGAAATCGATGGTTCTTTTTCAAGTGCTCATACTCTTGGATCTTAGCTTTTACAAACTCTTCATGGAGATCATCATTTGGCTCCTCAGATCTCCTCTTGATGGGTCGGTTGGTGCTTGAACTTCCATGTTTTGTTAGATCTACTTGTTGGTCCAGAAGCGATATTGGTTGATATGAATTCAGCGGATCTTTAGCGGGGATTTCACTGTTTTGACACATAGAAATCACTAGATCAAGCTTTCCTCAATTCGCTAGTCTGACAGTTTCAAAACTTGTGCAAAAAGCTCACCATTTTGTCCAAGCAGAGAAGAGCCTAACAAGCAAATCGTCCACATGGAGTCTGCTTCAAATCTGCAAACAGCAATCAGGCCTTTGTGACAGCACAATTCATAGCACACCACAATCTGCCACATCAAATCATCCTGTACTGGTGTTGGAATCGTAGATCTGTGAGCCCCCAAATGCGGAGTGCATCGGGGGTATGGACCATAGGACAATAGAAAAAGATACAGGGTGCCATGTAAGCAGCACAAAAGAGGGAATACCTAGCAATGGAGAGCCACCATGGAGGGCATATCTGGTAGAGCTATGTCCAGAGGATGTCCACGATTGGAAAGGGCAGACCTGTGCAGGGTTTACAGGCACAAACGGCTGCAATGAGTCAGCGATGATATCAACAGGAGTACGGGCAGGTAGGGCAGGCCGTACGGACTGTT
The DNA here is from genome assembly GCF_047967505.1 of Dipteris shenzhenensis. Taxonomy (NCBI): domain Eukaryota; kingdom Viridiplantae; phylum Streptophyta; class Polypodiopsida; order Gleicheniales; family Dipteridaceae; genus Dipteris; species Dipteris shenzhenensis. The sequence goes on along the minus strand of NC_141620.1, from coordinate 45,027,303 downwards.
TTGGAGCAGCTCTAGAAGCTGGAAGGGGCCTGGCAAGAGGCGGAACTACAATCAGCATGGAGGCGCACTGTTCGCAGCAATTCTGGAGGGCCAGGGGACCCTAAAATAGGCTGGGTTAGGGCTGGACAGGCCTGGGCCAGTGGCAGCCTGCCACATGGCCAGGCTAGGCCAGCCAGCCCTCGAACTGTGTGTTGGGTTATGCACATATGGAAAGTTGGGTGGGGGAGGGCTGTTTGGGTTGGCCCAAATTCCCCTACCTGGTCGGTTTTGTTGGAGGGGTTGGTTTGGAGCCCTATATAAGGGGCCATGTGGGGCCTCACTTGGTGTAATGAAGGCCAAAAGTTGGGCAAGTTAGTAGTACTTGGGGGTGTTTGCAAGACAAAGAGGTCAAAGGGGATAAGGAGTACTATATAAGCACCCTCCCCTCATGTGCAATGTACTTTGGATGTGATATCTAATCTCTCTCTCTCTCTCTCTCTCTCTCTCTCTCTCTCTCTCTCTCTCTCTCGGAGGATGATGGCAGATTTTCGGAGGAGATTGCTTCATGGAGACTTGGCACCGCCAGCAGCCCATTTGACACTTGCCCAGATCTTCACACTCATGGCAGGAGGCATGGTCGATGGCCATGACTTCCATCATTTCTTTGGATCACAGACCCCTTAGGGAAGACGATGTTCCTCATATTCCATATTTTACATTTTGTATCTAGGCAATTTTGGTACTCTATTTCATTTCATTTTGTATCTAGGATTTTTGTAGCCATTTTTGGCATCTTAGCGGTATTACGATGAGGCCACCTAGTTGGCGCATCGTTGATGATGTATTTTCCTTTCGGATGATTTTGTGTCCCATAGGCCATGTATGGCCTTCCGTGGACCTTTAATAAAATTTCTTTCTTTCTTTCTTTCTCTCTCTCAGCTTCTCCCGCCTAGCTTCTCTGCTCATAGATCCTCTGATTCGCCTATCTTCAAGGTTGTAGGCAGGCGTTGATCTAGGAACGCCCAGCTGAACTAGGGGGTTAGCTTAGCCAAGAGTATAGTAGATATGGCCAGCAAAGAATGGCCTAGCTTATCCTCTTCGTCAAAAACCCCCTCTACTCCAACAACCTCCAACAGCAAAGCTCGATACACCTCAATTGAAGCCAGGACTCCTTCCCCATATGCGCACATATATGAACAAGGTTGTCGTTTTGACCGACCCATTATTGGGTATCACGAACAGAAATTGCTTCCTACAGGATCAAGTGCGAAAATTGCGGATGCAACTGGTAGCTGTCGTAGCTCGAATCCGAGTTTTGGAAGGACTTGGTAAGAAGGATTATTGAAGAGGTTGTAAAGTGCCAAGAGGGTGTGATTTCTGGCGCATGCACATTGGCCTGCATGTGGGCAAGACCGTGGGAAAACAAGGAGCGAGGTCAAGGGTTACTCGATGTGCTAGAACCCCTAGCATTTGTGCCTTGGGGGAAAATGAAAGGTCTAGGGCCAAGAGGGGCCCAAAGAACCTTTTGGACCTACCACATGGCAAGCCTATGTAGCCCCTTTTGGACCAAGGAAGGCCTTGGGCAAGAAAATGGCGCACGAAAATTCACAGGAGAGAGAGCCCGCGGGAGTTGGTGCCTACGAAAAATAGCTACAGCACACACGGGAGCTAAGACTTCACGGTGTAAAAGACGATGCTGGCTGTGTGTACCTTGAGTAAGTACGGGCTGAGTACGGTTGATATCCACACACTTGTACAGACTGGTTGCATACCATTGAGCATGGGTACACGGATGCAAGGATTGAAGGCTGGTACAGCCTTTGTACGAGCTGGTCACGGGTAATAATTAATGCTGGCGTAGTCTCGTACGGTCTTTGTACGGCCTGTGTACCGTTGTACTCATCTGCTGTGTACGGATGATGTACAGTTCTATACAGACAGCTCGTTGTTTGGTACGGACGGTACACAGGATGTATAGTACGGACTGCGAGTACTAGCAATTAATAGGTGGTACGGATGCTGTTGTACGGCATGGCTGTACGTCACTAGTGTACGGGGCAGTTGTGTACAGAGCCACTGTACGGCTGTGCAAGTTGACTGTACGGAATTATAGGCATAGGGGCTGCAGGAAACATACAACTGTTCGGTACTCATGCCAATTACAGGCTGTGCGGACGCTCAGGTCTGTACAGATTGCTGCAGTATAGCATACATGCAAGAAAGCAAGGGCAGGTTCCCTTCACTTGTATGGACTGTGGCCTGGTAAGGCTACTAGAAACACTCTTGGGCTGAGTGCCTTTTACAGGTCATAATTAAATGCTTACTGTTAAGCCTGGTGAGAGCAATGCATAACAAAGTGTAAGCATGGGGGATTGATGCCTACCAGAGTATGAAGCATTGCCAATGGATGCTAGTTGTATATCCTTGCTTTATCCTTTTCCTGACAGGTGAATAGCTAAGAGGGCACTCAAGGCAGCTAAGGGAGTCTGTGTGACCAAGTATTGGTTGCTAGGAACAGGACTAAGCTGAAATGGATGCTCCAATAGCTATACTTGATGGAGGTCACATTCAGTAGAGAGAATGCTTTGGTTTCTTTAAGTCATGGGTCACATGCAAGCAGTGGTTGCTAGGCAGACGGCACATCTTTGGTACAGCCTCATTGCTGAGTAGGCAGGGGGTCAGGAATCCACGCTTGGAATGAGAAGTATCCTTAGAACCCCGAGAGGGATGGTACAGGTGTGACTGCCATAGTGTTTGCTGTATTGTGATGCTAGATCTCTTTTGGGAAACAAGTTATTGTATCAAGATATGTGCAACCCATAGGTGGACAGTGGAGAGAACTCTGGTATGCTTTCTTTCCCTGCTTTGAGCAGATGGATGACTAATTGGGCACTGGTAACAGCTATGGGGAACTGTATGGCCAAGTGTGGTTACTACTGACAATTCCGGCCTGTGTGCAAGCTTTTTGGACTAGGGATGAAGATCTACTGCCAGGAGTGATGAGAGCAGTGAGCTGTAAAGGCTATGCAAGGTCTGTGGATGCCCAATGGGATGTGGAATGCCCCAATTGTAAGAAGGAATGTATCCTTTATGCCTATGTGGATGCCCAATAGGATGTGGGATGCCCCAGTTGTAACAAGGAATGTATCCTTTATGTAGCCTGGAATTCTGGCTCTCTCACTTATTTAAAGAAATACTGAAAGGGGCGCCAAGGTTTGGGGCCAATCTGTGTCTTTGTCTTGGTGCAGGGCTACTCTTTTTTTTTTTTTTTCCAAGAAAAAGACTTCTATTAAGTAAGAGAAAAAACCCGCGAGAGCAAGCTCAAAGCGGAATACATCATGAAATCATGAGGATAAATAAAAAACCCCCTCAGAGTGAGGTGGAAAACAACCAAGGCTGAGGCTGAAGGTGCCACCTCAACCCTGTAGTAGTTTCAGAGAAGAAAGGAGAATCCTTCCATTCCCTGAAGAAAGAAGCCCTCCTAGCTGAGGCTGCACAGGAGTCCCCCTGCATACCCGTCCATACGGCCATTAAAGTATGTACGATGTCTGTCCAGATACTAGCCAATGTGTGCGAGGGATGAACCTGAGTACCCTCCAAAGCCTCTGTGCATCTGGCTCTCCAGATATGCCAGGATGCTATGCTCGCTAGAATCTCCCAAGAAGTATCCATAGAGGCATGCACTTCCCGATGATCCGTAAACAAGGCATTTCCCAGATTGGGTAGAAGTGTAAACCGATACAGCTGTAAAAGGAAGGTGTGGTACCACATCCAACGAACAGGACTCAATCCGATGACGTCGAACCGAAATGGCCCGAGAGGAGTCAACTCCCTCATAGAAAACCTGAGGTCCTGTAAGAGAAAGCCAAGCTACCGAGCCCCATGTCATAAAAAATGGTGAATGGGCAAAGTGACTGAAAATCCTGGCTACCCCCATCCAAATCATCCTCGCCTATCTGCAATCCCATAAGCAATGCTGAATAGACTCCGAAGCAGAAAGACATCCCTCCATGGATAGAAAGCCAAAAGAAGATAGTGATCTTTCTATTCCTGTGGGATTTCCAGAGTCTCCTCCAGAAGCACCTCTGCTGATCCGCAGTAATACCAAAAGCCTCCCAATGAGGAACTCTGGAGGGTCTCCAACCTCTAGTACTGAGCTGATATCTCTTGGCATTACTGACCGTGTAACAAAAGAAGGGGATGCTCTTCTCTCGATGCCCTGCGTCAATCCACTCCCACTCTCCGGGGTCCCACTGCAAAAACCTGATGGGAACTCCCCCATAGAGCCATAGCCTCCAAGACCCGGTGGAGAGTAGCCGGGGGTCTGGGTCTAGGAACCACTCTGAATCTGATCCCTGCATCAAAAGACCTACAACCCTGATAGGCTGAAAAGCAGACTCAAGCAAGATGTCCTCTGTGGACCTGAGCAATCTGCCACCATCCTGGACACTAAAAACCAAAGCATCCTCCTGTGCATCTCGAAAGGCCAAAACCTGAAGCGGAACCCCGTCTCTCGAAAAAGTACCTGCCTAAGTGGAGGAATTGAGTGGCATATCATCTGTGTCCACCCAAACCTCTGGAAGGGCTGCCTTAATCTGCAAGATCCTCCCTGCACTCCCTCTGAGATGTCCTGTCAACCTTGATTTGGTCTCCTCTGGAAGCCTGCGGAAAGCTTTCCAAGACCCCATAGAAGATGCAGGTCCCCTCTCCCACCTGGACCAATGCATGTAGAGTGAGGCACCCAGTGGTCTGCCATGATCATCTAAAATACTGTCATTCCACATGATGGGTTGCCTATCAATCTCTTCCCGAGAGGAAGGAGGAATCCTCCGAAGAGTGCTTCTGAAACTGGCCCAAGCTTTCAAGATGGCAACCATGAGAGGGGGCGAAGGTGACCTGAGGTGTGCTGTGGTGAAGATCCATCTAACACTGCTCATCCAGTCTCCTCCTGAAGAAGGTGTGCACCTCTGTATGCTACTGATAAGAAAGTCCTTCCACGGTTCTTGCCCTGGCATAAGTCCCCGCACCACCATCTTGCAAAGTAAAGCTCTGCACTGTCAATCTGGATCAATAATATTGAGACCCCCTTCCTGTGTAGGGAGGATGAGGGTCTCCCAAGCCACCCTAGCTAAGGCATCTGCTGTGCCATCAAGCCCACTCCAGAGAAAGTTTCTGATCGGTCTTCTGAGCTGAATGATGCAGTCCCTAGAACGGCACCAACATGAACAAACAAACCAGGCTGTGGCCAAGAGGACCTGGTTGACCACCACAACTCTAGAGGCAAGATCCAACTTGGCTGAGCTCCAAAAAAGAAGCTTCCTTTCGATGCTCTCCAAAACGGGAGCAAACTGCTGCGTGGTAGAAATATCCAAGCCGACCTGGCAGCCCAAACATCTGATAGGCACACCCCTCTGAACCCAAGTGAATCCTATGTCAAGCCTCCAAACTGGAGTGTCCTCATCACTGATCCAAAAGCCATTGGATTTATGCCAATTTATTTGCGCCCCTGCCGCCAAGCAAAATAAATCCAATGCTGTCCTGAAAGAAGTGAGCGTCTGTGGAGTGGCATCCAAGTAAACTGCTGTGTCATCAGCCAACTCACTGTCAAGTAGCTCCTCTTCCCTTCTGATGGGAAGTCTCAGCGGAAAGATGTCAGCTTGAGATCTAACATAGATACTCATAGCTTCGGCCACGAACAAAAAAAGGAAAGGAGCAAGGGGGCATCCCTGACAGACTCATCTCGAAATCTGAAATCTCTCACCCCTTACCCCACCAATAAGTACCTCGCTGTGGGCTGATCTGTACAAAGAGGAAACACCTTTGATCCAAGCATCAGTAAAGCCAAAGCGTAGAAGGGTGCCCTCCAAAAAACCCCAATCTACTCTGTCATAAGCTTTTTCAAAATCCAAAGGTAGAATGGCAAGATTCTGGCCACTCTGCATGGCCCACTCTGAAGCTTCCCAGAAAGAAAAAATGTTATCAAAAATGCTTCTGCCATGCACAAATTCCGTCTGAGTGTCGTGAATGAGATCAGGGAGAAGTGGCTGCAATCGGAGGCTGATAGCCTTGGCCAGAATCTTGTAACAAGTCCCCAGAAGTGTGATAGGCCTCCACTGGGACACTAAATTTCTGCTACCTCCTTTTGGGATAAGGTGGATGAGACCCTTTGTAAGTGACCCAGGCATCTCGCCAGAGTCCCAAATGGCCTGCGGGCTGAAGTAATATAGTTTCCAATCATATCCCAAAATGCAATGAAAAAAGACGGGGTGAGGCCATCTGAACCTAGGCACTTGCCCTTGTGAAGGGCTGAAAGTGCAGTCCTGAACTCTGTGTTGGTGAAAGGTGCGTCGAGTAGAACATGCATACCCGGATTCACCAACACAGGGATGCTCTGCCAAATAGCCTGTCTAGCATCCTCTCTATCGTGTGTCTCAGGATCAGCAGTAAGAAGGGTGGCATAGAAATCTGAAGCTATGCGTAAGACATCATCAGGCTCTGTCTGTAAAAACCCATGTGAGTCAATAAGCTGGGATACACTCTCTCTACTATGTCTAGGGCCAAGAGTAGAGAAAAAGTGTTTATTGACTCTACCACCCATCTGAATCCAGAAGGACTCCCGTGCATGAAAGGCAAACTCTGCTCTCTGATCAAGCAATAACTGCAGATGAGCCCTTGTTGCAGCAAGGCGGTCCTGAATCCAAGCATCTGAAGGCCGTTTCTGCTCTTCCCTCTGCAAAGCTGCCAACTGCTCGCGAACACCAATCTCACGTCTGAGAATATCTCGTCTCCTGGTATAAGCAACTGAGCGGTAGAAGTCGCTAATACCAGAAAGGGCAGCGGCTACATGTGATGGATATGGCTGCCCACCCTGGACATGAGCAAACCATCTCTGCAGGGCTGCCTCTGTAAGGTCCTCCCCTGTGTAAAAGGCATCTGGAATCCTGATGCTGGCAGACCGGCCTCTCAAGTGAGGCTCTAAGATAGCCAGCACAACAGGGAAGTGGTCTGAAGTGGAAACCCCAGCAGCAATGCATACCGATCCACCTCTGTCTAGTGCCCAGTCATCTACATAGAATCTGTCAATGCGTGCATGAATAGGCATCTATTGCCTCCTGTTCGACCAAGAGAACAGGAGGGACTGTGGCTGAATAAGAAAGGCATCATCACACCAAGTATCTCTGCCACAGAAGTGGAAAAGGAAGGCATCCCAAGCTGCTCTCTCCAAAGAGTGAAGTCCGCCTTCTCTACCCCCTTTTTTGTCTGACGGTAACTCGACCATGTTAAAGTCACCTCCAATCACCCATGACTCCACAATGGGGGCCCAGGAGAGCAAAGTCTTCCACATAAGGACACGTTCCCCTCTAATGTTGGAGGCATACAGGTTAAGGAAACCAACCTTACGCCCTCCAATCAAAAGAATAATCCACTGAGCTCTAGAGGGAATAATGACTCCGTGCCCAACAACTAAGGGGAGAACCGACTGCGAAACTGAAATAGAAGTGCCCCCCCTGGTGCCCAGGGGGTTCCATTGATATATTATTTATTCAAGAATACAAGTTGGATTCTAGAGATTGTGCCAAGTCAGGCAAGTTGCTTTTTGGCCATACTTTTTGATCGCCTGCCTAGGAACACCTGGATGAAGCTAATCCCGGATCAGTTGTCTACGGCGGCGATGTGGGACGCCACCTAGGCCCTGTATGTTCCAACTAATAATCCTCATCGACGGGAGGATGTAGAGTGGAACACCTTACCCGACCTAGTGGCGGAAACAAACCCCTCAACAGGGGAAGACCTCCTGCTCGAGGAGGGAGGGATGGAACCAAGTGGTGGAAAATCAACAGGGGAAAGAATCCTGGCACCTGAAGAAGAAGCCCTGTCAACAGGAAACCCAATCACTGGCTCCCCAAAAGTAGCGGGCACAAACTCCTCCACTGGGAAATCTGAACCCTCTGCCAAGGCTGAAAACGAGTTCCTGTGGAGCAAGCCAGACACCGGAGTGCGAAGGATCCCTTGTGAGGGAAGAGGATCAATAGTGTAAGCTGTCCCCTTCCCCCTATCCAAGGGAGGAAGTGAGGAATGCTCTCTATCCTGTGTCTGCCCAGCCACGGAGACCTCTCCTGCCTCAAGAAGAGCATCTGGCACCGCTGGATCTAGGGAAGAAGCTGCAACCGGGGAGGAGGTCGAAGCTTCAGCGTCTCGGATTGTGCATGGTGAGACTGGAGGGACAGCTCGAGGTCAAGCAGAGTCCACTAAAGTACCCTCGTGAACTGAAGGAGGGATCCGCACACGTACCGGAACCCACTGAAAAGCATCGCGTGTTCCTGAGGTAGGAGGGGATCGAGGAGCAGGTGAAGGACCTGTACCACCCCCCTGTCGAGACCGAGGAGCAGGTGCTGGACCTGTACCATCACCAATCTGAGGAGGACCGCCATGCGAAGGTCGAGGAGCAGGTGCTGGACCTGTACCACCCCTCTGTCGAGGCCGAGGAGCAAGTGCTGGACCTATACCACCCCCCTGTCGAGGCCATGGGGCAGTAGCTGTACCAGAGGGCTTCTTGGGCCTTTTCTTCTTCCTGGGGCAATCCCTGGCAAAGTGTCCAGAGATCCTGCACTGGTCCTGTCTGCCTGAAATCTCTACTCTCTGGCGAAAAAAGGAACCATCCGGGCGTTGGATCATAACATGATCCATCTTAAGGTTAGGATCCTTGCAAAGGACCCTAACTGTAGGAACCCCATTAGCCTTGGTTGCCTCTGCTGCAGTCAATGGCAACCCAGGGAGGGGTGGGATCTCAGCAACTGCACTAAAATGCTCCCCAATAACAGAAAGAAGTCGATGGTAAACCTGGGGAAGCCCGGGGAATCGGATGAATAGCGAGAAGATTTTCTTATCTGCCTTCATTGGGTCGAAACCAATATGAAAGGCTTCAAAGAAGATCTTCCTGTGTCCCAGGTGTAAAAACTCAGCCTTGAGCACAGTGCTCGCAGCCTCTGGAGTGTCAAAAACAACCTGGAAAAAACCTCGTCCCAGAAGACGGACATCTAACAATCGTGGAGTGAGGTCTGGGGGGAGAGCCGCAAGCATCCAGTCTCTGGCTTGGGATCTAGAGGGGTGAGACCCGAAGATGCATGCTAGCAACGTGGTAGAGCATTCAATCTCTACATCCTTCTTGAGCTGCTGCAACTCGTCTTTAGAAAAGGTAATAGTTTTCGCGGCCGGTGGAGGTGGAGTAGGATTGGCTGACGGAGTATCCATCGCCAATCGAGGTGAGGAGGCCGACTCTAACAAATTAAAGGCTCCTTCCGCTCCAAAAAAAGCTGCGGGAGAAAGGGGGGCAGAAAAAAGGAAAAGGAGGCGAGGAGGGAGCAGGGGGAAGGGGAGAGAAGGGGAGGGGTGAAGGGGAGAGGCTGAGAGGCTGAATGGGAAAGGGGCAGGCTGAGAGGGAGGGAGGGAGGGGGCAGGCTAGGAATAGGAAAGGGAGAGGAAGGAGAAGCTGGAAGGGGGCGGGCTGGGAGGGGGAGGGCTGAGAGGGAGAGGAGAGGAAGGAGAGGGAGAGGAAGGAGAGGGAGGGGCAGGGAGGGGGCGAGGCAGGCTGAGAGGGGGAGGAGAGGGAGCGGGGAGTGAAGGGGGAGGAGAGGGAGAGGAGGGTGCGGGCTGAGGGGCAGAGAGGGGGTGGAGAGGCAGGGAGGGGGCGGGGGAGCAAGCAGGGAGGGGGCGGAGAGGCAGGGAGGGGGCGGGGGAGCAGGGGGCAGGCTGAGAGGCAGGGAGGGGGCAGGGGAGCAGCAGGCAGGGAGGGGGCGGAGAGGCAGGGAGGGGGCGGGGGAGCAGGGGGGCAGGCTGAGAGGCAGGGAGAGGGCAGAGAGGCAGAGAGGGGGCGGGGGAGCAGGCAGGGAGGGGGCGAGGGAGCAGGCAGGGGGAGGGGGCGGGGGAGCAGGCTGAAAGGAGAGGAAGCGAGCAGGAAGGGGGCGGGCTGAAGGGGAGGAGGGGAAGGGAGGGAGTGGCTGAGGGAGAGGGAGGGGCTGAGGGCAAGGGAGAGAGGGAGGGACGGGCTGAGGGAGAGCGTGCAGCAAGGGAGCGGGGAGGAGCAGCAGCTTCGTTGCTTGATCAGAGGAGGTTTGAAAAGGTCTTGCTGAGTGAGTTTTGCATCGGGCAACTCTAGCTCCCAATCTGCTGGTAATACTTTTGCTGAATTGTTAATGTAACAGTGTTGACTAGTTACTTGTTCATTTTACTACCCTTTGATTTATTGAAGGCCGGTTTCATAAAGTCTTGCAAATCTTCCCCCCCTACTCCCCAACTCGTATCTACAGTCAAGAATCTAGTCCATATACCTAGATGAATCCAGCAACATTCCCAAACTCATCCTCTAAAAACACAACATAGTGCAGTTTCAATCTCATGATAGTCACTCACAAGGTTGAAAACCATAAACTCCATCACACATAGTAGGGACTAGCTACTATGACATCCCCACTGACGTCATCAACACCCAACAGTGGGGGTAGAACATAGTTGATAGGGCAACGCACCATTTAAGATGGAAAGAATTATCGCAATACCAACAGTCCACAACATGGACGAAAACTTCACACGGTGAAATTTGCATGTCTGCTAATACGGCAGAAGCGTATACCTATATGAATCCAGGAACATTCGCAAACTCATCCTCTAAAAACACAACATAGTGCAGTTTCAATCTCATGATAGTCACTCACAAGGTTGAAAACCATAAACTCCATCACACATAGCAGGGACTAGCTACAATGGCATCCCCACTGATGTCATCAGCACCCAACAGTGGGGGTAGACCATAGTATAAAAACATGCTCTCACGCATACAAATCCACACACCCACACATACTTGAGCATCCATTTATACAAAGTCTGAGTTTCTGTCGGCAACTCCTAAGGTGAAGGGCAGACTCAGCCATGACGAAAGCTAGCACTAAAGGAGAAGGCTAATCAAAAAGTAGTCCAAAATCTCTTCATTCAAGCTACAACTGCTTGTGAAGTCTAAACAATTTCATTTTAGTCTCTCCCAAACGAGCATCTAAATCTAGCTGATAGGGCAACACACCATTTAAGATAGAAAGAATTATCACAATACCAGCAGGCCGCAACAAGGACAAAAACTTCACACGGTGAAATTTGCATGTCCGCTAATACGGCAAAAGCATATACCTAGATGAATCCAGGAACATTCCCAAACTTATCCTCTAAAAACACAACATGGTGCAGTTTCAATCTCATGATAGTCACTCACAAGGTTGAAAACCATAAACTCCATCACAAATAGCAGGGACTAGCTACTATGACATCCCCACTGACATCATCAGCGCCCAACAGTGGGGGTAGACCATAGTATAAAAACATGCTCTCACACATACCAATCCACACACCCACACATACTTGAGCCCAAGCAAGAAGTGATTGTGGAGTTTGATGCAAAGGCAAACAAAGCTAATATTCAAGAAGAGATTAAAGAACATGTAGCTAGAAAGGATAATGCTCTGAAAATTAGAATTGGGGGGCTCCCAGATGGATGGTATAAAGAAGAGGATTCATTCAATGATACCTTTACATGTGTCAAAGCAACCATGCCTACTATTGATTGGACAGCTGACGCAGATGACAATCCTAATGATCCAAATGATGGTGGTGAAACTACAGCAGTCTGGATCAGTCATCGTAATGGTCATGCCTATTGGAGATATCATAGCCAAAAAGTGTGGTGATGTGATGTGTTAGTGTGAAGTACTAGGTGACCTAGTACTAGTCTATGTGAGTGAGTTGTTAGGAGGTCACTGCCCCACCTATGAGCCCCCGACTCGAGGGGACAAGGGGGTAGGGGAGGTGAAAAGGCAGAAGACCTACATGTCAGGGAACCCGCGCTGCAGCTTGAAAATGGTGCGACATCCTAGGCGCTCCTAGACCTGCACACGCTCGAAGTTGGCAGCTGCAACAGCAGCCCATAAGCAGGGCTTATGGGCCCTTAAATAGGGCTGGCCTAAGCCAGCCTGACCAGCCAGCAAAGGCCGACCAATCAGGTCAGTTGGTAGGCTGGCAGGTCGGTGCCTTGGGTAGGGAGCCGACTCCCTGGTCGGCCAAAATGAGGGGGCCTATCCCCTTCTATAAAAAGCCCCCCCCCTTCCCCCCTCATTCCTCATCACCTGCACTTACAGCCTTGCACACAGGCGCTTAAGCGCACAAGGAGAGGAAGAGGCTCAGCATCATTGACAGCACTCGGGCTGTTTGTACACGCTCACCCTTTAGCTTTTGTTGCCCACAATTGTGGAGGAATATATCTGAGTTTTGTCCTATCTCTCTTTCAGTTTTTCTGAGTGTTGTATGAGCTAGAAAGGAAGTGAGGTGTGAGTGATTATATCCTCTATTTCCAACATGGTATCAGAGCTAGGTTCACAACTCTAGATCGGAGTATCTCTGCTAGAAGGCGACTCCAATCGACACTCGGGTTTGCTGCGTGGTCAAGTTCTCTGCTGTATATTCGGTTTACTGTTGTTTATTATAGCAAGGATGGAGGACAAAGATTCTACTGTTGCCTCTTCAGCCCCTTCTCTTCCTTCCTCCTCCAGATTCCTCTCATTTACAATCCCGAACTTCGGAGAGCCAGGGAAGCTAGATGGGTCGAACTACCCGATCTGGAAAATGAAGATCCGGAGCCATCTTGTGGCCTAGAAGTTATGGAAGCTAGCAACGGGGGTGGAGGCAAAACCGGAAGACTTATTGGACAGCAAGGGGAAGATTCTCATTCCATTGGATGGTGAAGAGCTTGAGAATTGGGAAGAGAACCAGCTCACGGCAATTGGTCAGAAGCTGCTCGAGTTGGTTCACGCCGACATCTGCAGCCCAATGTCGACAAATTCATTCGCAGGTTCATGGTATTCTCTCTTACTTGTTGATGATTTCAGTCGCATGACATGGGTATTCTGCCTAGCCAAGAAATCTCAAGCTTTTGAGAAATTCAAAGACTGGAAGGCCCAAGTAGAGAAGGACAGCGGGGAGGTAATCAAAGCCTTCCACGCCGACAGAGGGGGAGAGTTCACTTCTACTGAGTTCAATGGATTCTGCAAGAAGCAAGGGATTAAGAGACAGCTCACGACAACTCGCACATCTGAGCAGAATGGAGTTGTTGAGAGGAAGCACAGGACCGTCACAGAGACAAGGTTGACATTGTTACGAGGGAGGAATCTCTCCTAAGTCTACTGGGGTGAAGCCATGAGCACTGCCGTTTACATCCTCAACAGAACCAAGACCAAGGCAGTTGATGGCAAGACTCCATATGAAGCTTATTATGGTAAGAAGCCCATCATATCTCATCTGAGGGTTTTTGGTTCTAAAGCATTTGTGCATGTACACAAAGATGAGCGAACAAAGCTGGATCCCCATAGCCGAAGCTGTATCTTTGTGGGATATAGCGAAGAGTCCAAGGCCTACCACCTATTCGACCCGGACAAGAAGAAGATCCTTATCAGCAGGGATGTGATCTTTGAAGAGACCGAGCCACAGCATGCCAAAGAGGTTTCAAAACTCCCAGCGTTACCCCCACCCAAAGTCACCATCCACGAGATGGAGCCAACTGAAGACCCCGAGGAGGAGGAGGAGGAGGAGCATGCCATTCCAGAGCCAGCTCCCAAGTCAACTTCATCCAAAGTACCTCCATCTGAGAAGAAGCTACCTCAATGGTATTTGAAGATGTTAGCAGACTCATGGGTCACGGACATACCCGAGAGCAGTTCCGGAGCGCGGCGGTCTAAAAGAAACATGAAGACTCCCTCCGTGAACTTCGCTTTGGTAGCTCAACTTACAGAGCCCCGTTCCAAGAAGAAGTGAAGGATATACTAGAATGGCAGGAGGCTATGAAGGCAGAGATGGATGCCATTTTGAAAAATGACACCTAGGATTTAGTGCCCAAACCAACCAGGCGGAAGGTCATCAGGACTAAATGGGTGTATAAGCTTAAGTTCAAGTCAGATGGGAGCTTGGACAAGTACAAAGCAAGATTGGTAGTGAAAGGCTATGCACAGTCAAAAGGACTTGACTTCGACGAGACCTTTGTCCCCACAGCTAGGATGGTGACTATTTGGATAGTCACTGCCTTGGCTACTCATCACAGTTGGCCTAAAACTCTACAAGCTGAAGAAGGCCTTATATGGGATGAAACACGCCCCCAGAGCTTGGTACTAGCAGATAGATGTTTTCTTTTAGAAGATCGAGCTTCAGCGGAGTCCATCAAAGGAAAATCTCTACCTCGACATAGAGGGGAATTTGTGTCTGGTATTGATTCTATATGTGGATGACTCATTTTTACTAGGGATCATACGAAGAAGATTGCTCAAGTCAAAGAGACTTCCTATGGAGGAGTTCGAGATGACTGACTTAGGCATACTTCACTACTTTCGAGGTGAAGCAGGGAAAGAGCAATATCTTTATTTCACAGGAGAAGTATTGCAGGGAACTACTCAAACGCTTTGAGATGGAAAATTGCAAAGCAGCAGTGACTCCCATGGAAACTGGTCTGAAGCTAAGTGTGTGTGATCCATCTCAGCCGGTTGATTCATCACTATATCGCCGCTTGGTGGGGAGTTTGCTTTACCTCACCAAAACTTGACCAGACATTTCCTTCGCAGTTGGATTTCTCTGTCAATTTTCCGCCACACCCAAGAAGGCTCATTGGGACGTAGGTATGAGGGTGCTAAGGTACTTGAGGGGTACCTGCACCTACGGCATCACTTATACCAGAGACATTGAGTTGGGAGGTTTCTGTGATAGTGATTGGGCAGGTGACATTGATACCCAAAGATCGACCTCTGGATATTGCTTCTTACTCTCATGCCGTGTCATGGCTGAGTAAGAAACAACCTACTGTTTCCCTTTCATCTACAGAGACAGAGTATAGGGCTGCCAGTACAGCCGCATGTGAAGCATTGTGGCTCAGGTGGATCTTGGAGGACATGAATGTGGCCAAAGAAGATGCGACAACAGTTATGTGCGACAACCAGAGTTTATTGAAAGCATGTCTGAGCCTGGAATTGACAACAGATCCACGTGGTTACAACTACTTGCAAACATTAGATAGGTGAGTCCCCTCCACAAAAGGCCAGGGTCCTGACAAAGGCCCTCCGCCAAACGTGTCCCATCCACGGAAGCACTAGTCTAAACGATGTCTCGTGCTAGAAGTCTTTCTTAGGAGATTAAAGCACAAGCTACTCTGACCCCTATTTGATAGAAACTTTTCCATTTGCTATCATTTCTAGATGACTATGTGAATGGCTGTACATATATACAGAGAGAACCACAAACAACTTTTTACCTCAGTAGAGACTTACCGTTCTGCATGCAGCTTATCAAAACCACGCCCGTTTAAATAAATAGCACCTTTTTCTATCTTTTCTTCTTCAGTTTGCTGCCTGTAGAGTGCACAAACAGCCCTTAGACAAAGCTCATTGTCTTTTCCCAGCACAGCTAACATATCAGCCTCAAAGTCCCAGGCAAAGTTCTTCCGCCTCTGGTATCTAATCTTTCTGTATTCACAGGAGGGAAGTATCGATGAGCTTGACATATCCTCAGAACTGGAGGCCTGAGCTCCATCACTGTTATGAGAAGTCTCTGAATCCTCATTGTCGCTGCTTTCTGTCTCTGACAAATCATCAGACAACCTTTTCCTTGACATATCCTCTGAACTGGAGGCCTGAGATCCATCCATACTTTTTTTCTCACCGGTATTGTCTTGAACATCACTCTTATGAGAAGTCTCTGAATCCTCCATATCTTCGGAGTCTTCACCGTCTGTTATAAAGTCATCAAGGCTATTACCTTCACTGCTCTCATCTTCTTCTTCCCGACTGTCAGAGGTATATTCTCTTTGCAAATCAGCATATTTTCTTTTGTCGCTACTTTCTGTCTCTGACAAATCATCAAACAACCTTTTCCTTGCTCTGGAAGATACATTCCTGGTCACGTGAGCCTTAGTGCAGCTACTGTCCCTGGATGTTGACCTTTCTCTCTCAGAAAAGATCTTATTAACGGGGTCAACATTCATCTTGGCTTTCAGTCTCTTACTTCTTCGCACCGAGGTACAGTCTCCATGTGCTTTAGGTGCCATACTGCAGCTTCTATCCCTGGATGTTGACCTTTCTCTCTCAGAAGAGATCTTAATGGCGTCAATGTTCCTCAATCTCTTACTTCTTCGCACAACCGTACTGTCTCCTGCGCGGTTGTCCCCATCATCCTCATCCACAGGGGTCTGAGTTTCCTTTGCTTTAATTTCTGCATTGAAACAGTCACCTTCTCCACCTTTTCTTCCCTTCTGAAACCACTTCGGACCTTTGTGCAATCTAGCTCTTGGCTTATTGGGAGACTTGCTGAATGCTCTCAAGTACTTTACATCTTCACTAGCACTCCGTAATTCAGCATCTGTCTCTAAAGACTCCACTCTTCCCATAGGTGTACCACTGTCAACCTTTCTAGGGTCACTGTTAACCAAGCTAATTGAAATTGATCTACAATTCTCTTCATCTAACATGGAGTCAGCATTCTGCCTCCCACCACTGTCACTCTCTGAATCACTAGGGATGACACAGCGGCGCACTCTGTCTTTCTTGCTGATAAAATCAGTCTCGTCACTTGAAGACATGTGCAACCGGTTGCCCACATGGGTCCGTGACAAAGAAAAACCACCCTGCTCTTGAGTACTAGGACATATAGGCTCCTCAGGGTGAGTTTCCTTTGGGCGTGTCTGATGTTCGCCCTCTGGCAAAATGGACTTTTCTGTATTGGTATTGTCCTGGCCAACGTTTGCATTGACAAGTTGGTCTGTCGGACAAACATCTTTTCCCACCATTGTACAATAATTTATGTCTGATTGTGCCACTGCTTGAACTTCTGTATTACAGTCCAATGCCCTCAGAGACACTCTTTCTGTAGATTGCTGCTCTGGCACCACAATCTGTGAATCTTCCATCCCAAAAGAGCTTTGTGGCTTATCTAGACCATGAATAGGAGCACAAGGATTTCCAAGATCTCTGTGCTCGTCTACACCATTTTTCATCATAGAAGAAGCTGACGGTTCAATGGATGGGGCCTGACTGCCTTGTGCAAGGATAAGCTCACCAGACTTCTCCCCAGTAAGATCAGGATTGCTCAAAGCAATCTGTCCTGACGTGTCTTCAGCTTGACAAATCTGTGCCTCCAAATTCCCTATTATTTTCTGAAGCTCAGAGTTAAGAGTGCCTTCATCCGCTTCCGTCTCACAATGACTACTACAACTCGCAGCACCAACGTTGATGGGCTCTCCAAGTTCGGCATTGGAGTCCGACCCCTTTGGAGCATCACACACTGGCGAAGCAAAATCAGGCAAGCAGTCAACTTCTCTACCCGCAATATCAAGTGTTTTCTCCAAACCAGGAGACACCCACCTTGCGACCAAGCAATCACTTTCACAGCCTCCCTCCAGATCATCAGACACTTTCCCTCGGTTGTAGTCAGGAAGAGCTCGTCCTAGGCCTTCCTTCTCGTTAAGTTTTGCCCTTAAAGATTCAACCAAACCTATGGCGTCCTTCTCGGCTGCTTTGGATAGCGTCAGTTGCCTTTGGAGCTCTTCCTCTTTCTTCAAAAGGTCACTACACTTCATTTCCAATTCGTTTATTCTGTGTAACGATTCGTCATAATCTCTCCTCAAATTCGACAAGGCAGTCGTCAAGTTTTGCGTTTCCATATAGTCACTCTGTGTCTGAGCCTCTCTATTGTCAACAGCGGGCAGGCCAACAGCGCCTTGAACGCCCTCTAGATTCGAATGTGAATCCTCTTGCGCCTGAACCTGAGTCTGCAACGTAGCCGTGAAGCCATCAGCGGGTGGAAGTGGAATGGAGGTCTCAAAAGAAGAAGAGAGAAGCTTCCTGTCAGCGCGTGGAGTATCCTCCCTCATTCCTTCCTTGTTTGCTATTTTGATAGGAGTGTGAGGAGCGAGGTCAGCAGGAATACAATCCTGGGCAGGTTTCTTGGTGGCGGGACATACGTCGTGGTGCCAAGGAAGGAAAGCAGTGGCGATCATAGCAAAACAAGATGGACAAGCGGCAAGGGATGTCGCGGCACCTGCATTGCCAAGGATGGCCTTGGAGCGTTTCTTCATGGCTCCTTGGAGATCGACAAAAACTATCTGGAAGATGTCATCGCCATGGATGTTCGGCTCGAACTGTATCTGCTCGAAGATCACAGACTGCTCCCATCTACGTGCTGTTGGCTTTTGCTATGGCTTCTCGCCAAATCCTTGCTGCTTCTTGCTTCTTCTTCAAGCCCTCTACCCCTTCGACCTTTCCTCCGATTGACTGATTACTGTTGCTCCCGCTTGCCCTTCCAAATCCTTGCCGCTTCCTCCCAATCCAAGCTATTTGTCAATTGGCTCCTGTCTCCCCTTCCAAACCCTCGTTGCTGCTTGCTTACCGCCTTCCAACCTCACAAAACGAAACCCTGCATGACAAAGCTACCTCCTCCTCTCTTCTCCTCTTGTTGATTTGATACTGCTGCTCGCTTTTGGCTACGCGCTCCTACTTCTTCTTAGGCACTGAATCTCCCTTCATGACAAAGCCTCCTCGTCTGCACAGTCTGAGACGTGATTGATGCTATCTGCTGCTATCCCCTCCTCCGTTCCCAAAACCGTCAAATCCTCGCCGTCTTCCGGCTCTTCCCCTGTTGTCTCGAGAAAACCAGAACGTCATCTCGTGCCGAATTCTCTCAGAAAGCAAAGAAACGCTGCACTTCTACTGAATGAGTGATCAAAGTGCGATTGTGCAAGAAATCAATTCGCTGCGCTGCCATAAACTTGTGCACCGCTTTGACAACGAAAAATCGTCTTGATTCTCGACTGTATAAATGTTTATTCAATGTCATCGGCTGCTCCATACTATTTGTACTCCATGCAGTCCACGTGTCCAGGATATGGAATCCTAGATTTGCTCCGGACGGTGGAGCACTTAGAGCGCATTCCCACGAGGGGCTCAGCTCCACCGAGTGGGCGGTGAAATGCTATGCCAGCACAGATGGATTTCACGTTCTCGCGTCTCCACTGCTCTCCAGATTTGCCTGCTCTTCTGTCCACTGTGAGAACACCAGCGAAGGGGAAACTTGCAATCGAAGGTTTCCCATAGGACTGTGAACCTTCCAGAAGCTGCGACCCGCAATCATAGAGGTTGGTGAGCAGATTGAAACCGTCGGCTGAGGTAGGTCGAGTTGAAGGTGGCACCGCAATGCTCGCTTGGAGAGACGAAAATCCCATCTCTAGCAGAGCCTTGAAATGCCAGATCTGAGCAGAGTGGTGATCGTGGGGACTGTGCACCTTGCAGGCATTTTCGCCCATTGATGGCATTCCCTGGCATTTTTGCCCTTGTGGAAATGCCCTCTTAGAGGGAGTTCCCGCGTTGGCAGATTTGCTAGGATATGCCAACGCCTCTCAATGCTCGTCATGTTCCTGCGAGGAGCCCTGTAAACTATGCTGCCAATTCATGGCATTGTAATGCTAGGGTGGAGAGCCCAAATTCTGCTCTCCACCCTAGCATTACGGGGCCAAGGTCCATTCTAACACTTTCATTTGCTGAAGCATCTAAAAACCCTGTCACTCCTTCTGAAAGCCGTGCGAGTTTTGCTGTGGCATCAACGTTTGCCTTCATGGGAACCTTCGTTGTGCATTGCCAGGTTTGCTTGCGATTGTAGCATTTTTGCTGGGTTTGCCCGTCGTGGGAAAGCGCTCTTAGAGGAGCTCCCCGCGCAGGCCAGTAGGACTGGTGCAGCCCTACTAGCATGATGAAATGGTAGCCCCACTTTGCCATAATGCTGAGGCACCCCCCTCTCCCTTGCAGTGAACTACTTGGCATGAGGGAATTCCTCAATTCCAGCCCAGCATTGGAATGCTGGACTAGCTAGACCGGTTCAAGCGCCCTCCACTCCTCTCAATCATTGTGGAATTTCCCACTCCCGCCATTGCACTTGCCCTCCATGCTACAAAGACCCTCCATTCAGCATGTCCTTCACCTCATGCAGAGCTCCCTTGTTGGCCTGCCTTTGGGTAGGCCTTATTGAAGGTTCGTCTTGGAAATGGGCAAAATTCCAAATTTTTTAAGTTTTTATTCTTGAATTGTTTATTGGTCCACTTGTGTGTTTTTTGTTTCTTATGATTGATTATCTTCACCTCTTCCTCTCTCTTTCTATTTCAAGGCAAGCCTCCCCCTTCTCTCTCTCTCTCTCTCTCTCTCTCTCTCTCTCTCTCTCTTCCAAGCTGCACATCTGAGGCATGCCTTTTGAATGCTTTATGAGCATTCATCTTGTTTCTTTCTCCTTTCATGTCTCCTTCAGCCTCCTTCCAATGTACGTGTTTCGTCTCTTTCCAACGTTTTTGTTGTTGCACCTCCTTTCCAACGTATGTTTTTCCTGTTGCGCCTCCTTTCCAACGTACGTGTTTGCACAGCATCTACGTTCGTTGGCGCTCTCGTGGGCCGTGGCCTTGTCATACGAGGCAATGAACGTACATTTCGTTGAGATCCATGTTTGCTTGACTGTTGCGAGGTTAGGAGACGAGCTTTGGCAGCAGCGTGAAAGGCACTCCTACATGCAGAACTGTCTATGCCTTGCAACAATAGTCTACAAGCCTCGTCCATGTTATATGCAAGTCCTTGCACTTCTGCATGCAGCCTTAGCTACTTTCGATTGACTCGCACACCCCCTGATCACATGCGACGCAAAACATCTTTTGTGATCGACGTTGAACATCTTGTGTTGCCTACAAGTGGAGAAATGCTTCAGAAAGCAATCCGCTTCATGGAACATAACGCAAATGGAGATCAAAGGTGTTTCAGCAACGTTTAATTGGAGAAACATCTCCATATCAGTCTTTTGTGAAAGCGTCTTCCATCTGTTGTCGCGCATCTTTCATGGAACATCGTCACATACTAGCAATTAATGAATACAAGAGTGTGAAAATAAACAAGTGGTGTTTAGGCCAATGCATCGGTAGTGGAAAGGATAAACGTTGTCTTTACGATTGATTGGAGCAGACGGTCTGACGTGGAAAGAGAAGTTCTTCTCATGCCAAAAAGCACAGACAAAAGGACCCCTGCAAAATCGGACAAAATAAGTTGATTAATAGCAGAGATAGATAAGCATCCATGATGTGAAAATCGTAATCTGAGCTAGGAACACAAACCTGGCTTTGGCTTTGTATTTTTCTAGAAGGAACGTTGTGCATGGATGAATCAATACGTCTCTCCATTCGAAAACTTTTCTCTGTATAATCCTTTTCGAAAACTTTTATGTGTATAATCCTTGTCGGTTCTATAATCCTTTTATGTGTATTAGGTTATATCATTTTCTGTGTCTTAGGTTATGTTTATTCATTGGATTCAATTAACATTATAGTTGTTTTATGTTTCTATTGTCAATTAACATTATAATTACTAAGTGTAGATTGTTATGAGTTGCTTGTTCATGCTTTATGCTTTCTTGCATGGGGGGAGAGGCATGGGTGGAAAGGGAGAGAGGGGGAGAGAGAGAGAGTGTGTGTGTGTGTGTGTTTTTTAAGATTAAATATGCTTACTTATATGCTTTATTGTTGTGCACGCAGCTAACGATGGCCTATCACCTTCCATTTGGCTTCTCAAGTTCCCCACCATCTCAAGCTCCTCGTTCCCAACACCCCCTGCATCCCTCTTTTCCAAATCCCTCTCCTTTACATATTGCCCCTAACCCTCCTCACAACCAACACCCCCCCCACCATTCTTTTTCAAATTTCTCTCCTTTGCATGTCCCTACTATGCAACGCAATGATGCACAGGTGATTGGCAATGTGCCTAGTTCATATCCTCCTCATATGAATCCGTAAGCCACCCATCATGCACGCCCATCCTTCACCCCTATGCGTGTTACAACTATGGATCTTAAAAGCAATTTGGGTGTGGTCGTTCCACACCTTCTAGGTTTGTGTTGCAATTTGTGAAAGCCATTCGATAGCATTGTTCACGCGCCATTCGTTGGCCGGCGACAAAATCGGAAATGGAGGAGGTGAAGAGTGGATTTGAGGCACTTCGAGGTCTTCCCAATGTGTGTGGATCTATTGATTGTACAAATATTCTCCTTGAATTGCCCGTAAAGGAAGATAGCACTCATTGGTATGACAAGGATAAGAATTATAGCATGATTGTGCAAGGAGTTGTGGATTCCAACATGAGGTTCATGGATGTAAACATCGGATGGCCGGGCTCTTGCAATGACAAACAAGTGCTTTGGAGCACAGGTTTCTATTGCAAGTATCAAGGTGGAGAGTGATTGACATGTCCTACAGAGGAGAGAGGGATCCATAGCTTTAGGGAGTACATAGTTGGGGATGGACGTTTTCCATTACTTCCTTGGTTGATGATCCCCTTTCGACGCGATGTGCTTGGAGGCTCCCCAAAGCTTAAAGATTACAACTACAATCTATCATCCACTCGCATTGTTGTTGAGAGAACTTTTGGACGACTGAAGGTTGCATGGGGTATCCTTGCTCAACCCATAAAGAATCCAAATTCACACCATCTTCCACGACTTATCCATGTGCATTGTATCTTACACAACATGGCCCTTGACTATGATGACAGTAGGGATAATGATGAGGACATTAACATAAATGATCGCTTGATTGAGAACCCTGTCGCCAGGTATGGTGGAGAGGAGGACATGCCAGAGGCAACAGAACTAAGAGACACAATGGTGCAATATTTGAGGACTATTTGAGGACGCTGGATCCAAATCGTTGATTTATCAAATTGTAGAGGCTTTGTAACTTTGAAGTAGGGCCTTTGCAACTTTGGGTTTTGAAATTTCGAATTTGGAATGAGCCTAACATCTCACTTTTTAAATTTTCTTTCTTGTTTTTAATAAATTCCCCTACTTTTCCGTTGCATTAAGCTTGAATTCGAGGATATCCTGCTTAAATTATTTGGAATGTATATGTGGTTTTAATTAATTGGAAAGGGGGGGGGGGTGGAAAATCGGGGTTTTGGTGGTGGATGATGGTTTTAATGTATTTGAAAGGAAGGGGGGGGGGGGGGGGGGGGGGGGGGGTTGGGGCGAGAGGGGGGTAGATATGTTATAAAACATTAATTGGAGGAGGGGGCCAAGTCAAACGCGAGTGAATGCAACGTGGCGTGCTAGTCAATGCAACTTGGCGCGCATGCAATAAACGGGACTTCCGGTTGCACACAGTGCAACCGGTATCGTCTCACTGATCTTCTGATCTACAGACACGCGGGGATGCGAATCCCCCAGCAGAGCTTGTCACTGACTGAGCGATCTCCCCGCTAAGTCCCTAGCGTCTGGAGCAATTCAAGGAGCTCCTCTTAACTACTATACACTTGTGAGCAGACCATGGATGACCTGTGGGTGAGCAATCTTGCCTGTCCATGAGCCTTGGGCATGCCCACGTCGTGCATGTGCGTAAACACCCTAACCGAAATTGAACCACACTCCTCATATTTTATCGAATTTTTAAAGGAAACAAGGTGAATGATATTAAATCATTCAAAAGGCCTACCCAAGATCAAAAAAGCAAACAAAAAAGAATCCACTGGAGATGGTGTGGAGGAAGACTGCAGGAGAAGAGAGAGAGAGAGAGAGAGAGAGAGAGAGAGAGAGAGAGAGAGAGAGAGAGGGGGGGGGGGGGGAGTGAGAAAAGGTATGGGGAGAGAGAGAGAGAGAGAGAGAGAGAGATAAAGTCAACCACTTGAAAGTTTGCATTCAAGTCCATACTGGAGCTAATGAAGAGAAGCCAAGTCACTATTCACACAACATTTTTCTCAACAAATCACAAAACATGGGATTTCACATTTTGAAGGTTTTTCTTGAAAATTTGCCGATGTTTTAGCTAAAATATAACAAAATTGCCTAAAATTTCGGAGATTTTACAAACTCGATAAAATATTTTTTACGAGTGAGTGAAAAATGTTGCAAGTTCATCTATATCTACATACTATCTAATAGGCAAGACTGACACGTGGCAATCAGAGGTGAGCTTGGCTCTTCGCCCTCCACACGCACACATGCACACACACGCACACGCATGCATAAAAAGAAGGACCAACCTAGAGTAATGGAGTGTGAGAGGGAGGTACTATTGCTATGAAACGTGCATATGGAGATGAATTGGACGGGAGTCCCTACAATACAGCATGCAAAGAATTTTTTAAAGAACTCTCTCTCTCCCTCTCTCTCTCTCTCTCCACCCCTCACACCCCTCCCCCCTCTCAAGTGCTTTTGTCTTGGGTCGGTGCAGGGCTCAGGTGGCAATCAAGTGGTGGAGGATTCTTCGAATGGCTCAGGTACTACTTGGATACACCTCAAGCATCGAGTTATGCCCTCGAATGGGCTTTTATCATGTTCGTTGAAGCTTTTTCCATTGATCGAATGGGGAACGAGCACTTGTGATGAAGATAAGCTATGAGCATCCTTCCATGAAATTACAAGGAAGAGATTGGTGTTGAGTTGTTAATGGTTTGGTGGTGCCAATTGAGTTTGTTTGAGCTTCCCTTCAATTTGTCAATTGTCATGGTGCTGTTAAATTTTTATGGATAGAAGGTTGGAAATCAATAGCAAGTGAGTCGGACATGAGGTGGCTAGCGATCGAGTGGGTATACTATATGGAGCCTAAACCGAGAAACACCAGTTATGAGCTTGATCGAGTTCCAACTTCCCCTTCAATATGTGCGGGCACTGTTATATTTTTATTGGACAATTCTAAAGTTGCTCCATTATTTCCACCCTTCCAACATAGCAAGTGCTTCTATAGATTGACGAAACACCAACCAACACAGCAGTTGGCCTGATTTAGGATGCTAGCATCTAAGTTCCTGTCCTCAAGGCTAGTGCCAAAGACCGTGTTTTGAGAAGTTTGTGCCTAGCCATTTGCTACAAAAGAATTAAGGAATGGGCGATCATTAGATCTCCAAGCAAGCCTTCTACGTGATTCTTACGCTATTATACTCCCAAGAAATCTGTTAGTGAAGGCTACACCTTCTAATTTCGTGCACAAATTCATAGAATCTCTCACTGCTGCTCACTGTCACTTGAGCGTTCCCCGATCATGCTTAAGGCTATTCTTAAAATTTCTATCTTCATGCTTTGGGTGCTCTAACACTACTAATGAGTGCGCACTCAATTGATCTCAAGGTACCATCTCTCAAAAGTGTACTATAATTATACTCGGAACGGAGTAATGCCCATAACGCTTTCTTAACAGTCCTCCAGGAAGAAAGGCCGTGCTTTGAATCAAGCAAGGCTGAGGCTCATCTGCTATGAGGTGCATGACTGATGTGCCCTTGGGTAGCACACAGAAACTACTTCGTGGAGCGAAACGCCCATGATGGTGTGAAGGAGCTGCTGAAGAGCCTGAAAAAGAGATGGTCGAAGGTAGAGATGCTGCGTCAGAAGAAAACATCTAGCTAGCAAATGAGCGTGACACGCTGAGCAAGAATCAAGAGGGGGATCAGCCACGCATCAAATCCAACCCCCATCTTTTGCGCACGCCCTTGCAAAAAAGTTGTCAGGCGGGTTCACCGATATAGACGATGCGCTAGCCGAGAAGGTGCTAGGTGAGGAATTCGAGCGGCGTGCGAGGGAGCAAATGAGCATGACACGCTGAGCAAGGATCAGGAGGGGGATGAGCCACGCATCAAATCCAACCCCCCATCTTTTGTGCACGCCCTTGCAAAGAAGCTGTCAGGCAGGTTCACCAATATAGACGATGCGCTAGCCGAGAAGGTGCTAGGTGAGGAATTCGAGCGGCATGCGAGGGAAAATGTCAAAAAGCCCTGGTTTGAAACCAAGAAAAAGCACCCTGTTTCTGTAAAGTTGAGCTCGCAGACCTCAAGTTGGAGCTCACACGCTTGGTCAAGGGGGGCGTTTACCTGTTCTTCACAAGAAAGACACCGTCGATGCGTGAACTAGAGGAGCTTCTTCTGTATGAATGTGATCTACCATCGGTTGGGTACACTGCAAGGTTCCTGGGAAAGGGAATTTTCCTGCTCTGGATGGCCTCGAAACAGTTGCGAGATGAGTTGGTTGCTAAATCTCTTGCATTCGCTGGGACTGCCGTTCTCGTCATTCCTTGGAGCCTTGCCTTCATTCTAGAGTTGGTCTATTGTGAACCGATGGCTGCATTCTAGAGTTGGTCTATTGGGTAAACAAGAAGATGGTGCATAGAAAATGGACAGAGAGATTTCGAATGCTTGTTGGTAGGGCTTGTATGGCCATTCCTTCTTGGCTTGCGTTTTATTGGAGGAGCTTTGCTAGTCCGAGGTGTTGGTGAAGTTTCCACTTTTCGACAATCAGTGCTAGTGCAACGTTTGTGTGGCCTTTCGATCATTTCTTGGAACATGTTGCTATGCATAAGATGGGGGTCAGACAAAATTTATAAGAGCATGCTACATGCACAGACCACCATCTACTATCTTTTGTTGATCTCCTTGCTATTTGAACCCTTCGTTGTTGCTATCGTCGTCATTTATTCTGCTCTTGCAGCCATGGCCTCTCCCTCCCACGTCTCTGCTTCTGAATCCATGGGGTCTATTGGTGGAAGCGATACATTTGGAAGAGGTTGTGGTGTGGATGGTGTTCGATTGATGTAGATTTGTCGTTGCTTCCTTCCTTCCTTCAATTTTTTTGCACTTCCTTTCATTGAAAAACGTTGCATGGCCGTCCTTTTTAGAGCTGGAACGATTTGCAACAAGCACTTACGTTGACGCTGTTCTAGAAAATAGAGAAGATTCCTCATGGTTTTTACTGTAATTAAATGGAGATTCATTTGCAACTGGTAGTAGTTTTTCGTTGTAGAGAATGGAAGTCTGCGCAACCTTGTCAGCATGAAGCAAGAATTGGAGGAGTGTAACTGGAGTATGGAAGGTAGTGTGGGGGTTAAAGGTCACTGTGCCTTTACCCCGGTTATGTACAATACTTAAACACATATATAAATGACTGAAAAAGAAGATTAGGGTGGTTCAGCACCCACCAAAACTTGTGTGGCTCTCTGTCTCTCTCTCTCTCCTTCTTCCGTTCTTGCTTTTGTTGAGAGCACTCTCAACTGGTATCAGAGCCCGGGTGATCTACCTGAGCATGCATGAATGCTTGAAGCTCAGCAGCTCTATGGAAGGAAGGAGAAGCTCTGTGGGAAGCTTTGTGGGTGACTTTACTTGCATTCGAGTGTGTAGAGACCTTGGAGGAACCTTTGGAAAAGTCATTTTGGTTTTGCGAAGTGGTTTTGAGAGCCTGTTAAGAGTTTTTAAAGAAAAAGTCGTTTTTTGAGCTTTTACCTCTTCCCTTCGATGGCAGAGGCTCCGTATTGACTTGTAGAGGCAACTATTGCTTGCTTTTGGTGTCCACTTCACTTCAAGAGCTTGGAAACACCTTCATTCTTGAATCTGGGATCATTTCATTGGATTTCTGACTCACTGTGTCACTTTCTACGTTTTTTGCCCGGGTGTTAGAACTCAAGTTTGGAGCAACCATTTGCAGATCTGTTAGTTCCGGTGGACTCAGGAGGTCCTAAAACTTCTATGTTGCTCATCATTCGCACTCCGGTGGAGTTTACAAATAGCTCTGTTTCCAAAAACGTTTTTCAATCCGTGTGTTGAACCTAGTGATTGAGACCACGGTTTCCAAAACCGTCTGTCCCATTACGTTTCGGACACCCAAAAACCCCTACTTATCAGTTCTTGTGCGATTCGATGGAGGATTTTCAGAGTTATAGATCTCTGTGTATTCGATTTCGTATCTCTGTTATGCATTTTTCATTCTAAGGTTTTGAAACCTTAGATTTATGCCACATGGCAATGGATAAGTGTTGACTCCCATTTCTCACTCATCGGTTGGGATTTTGGAGTTCTGGCAGAAGAGAGATATCTGCAAATTTTCTTGCTGAGTCCGATTATGCAATGGTGCCCATGTTTTGAGGCATCTCAGGTTCTATTTTCAGTAGCGGTCATTACCGTGGGACTATGATTTCTTGAGCATACCTTATGCAGATCACTCTGGTTGTAGTTTGAGCACTGTGCACTCATTCGTGGTATGCATTGGGTTGTAGTGGATGATTTATAGGCCATTTGGATGCATTACGGTCCTTATTGGATGCGCTGATAGGCCCAAATTGCCTTGTGGGATGCTATTTTTTATGGACGCTTTGCACATGGATGCTATTTTATGCTAAGGGACAGCTTTGACACATTGCAGGTGATGCACTGATAGTGCTATGCTCTCTTGGATGAGATATTATTGATGCATATGCCAGTGGATGGTGTTTATGCTTGAGTCATTTGGCACTTATTGGCATTTTCTTTTGGGCCAGATTTGCTCATATGGATGCATAGTATATGCACATGAGTCAGATGCATCTTTTGATGCTTTGAGCTTTGAGTTTTGGTGATATTTCACTCTATTGTGGCATACACATTTGGGTGCACCTAGTATTTGGTGTGATTCTCTCTTGCAGGCACTAGCATTTGGGATTTTGTTTCATTTGCATCATGGCATCCTCTTCCATGTCTGAAAAGGAGTTTTTCAGCATTAAAAGTTTGATGGGACAAACTTTTCTTGTGGAAAGAACAAATAAGGGATGTGCTTATTCAAAAGAAGCAGATTAAACCCTTGGTAGGGATTGAAGCTAAGCCTGCAAATATGTCTTAGGATGATTGGAATGAGTTGGATGCATTAGCAAAGTCTACTATTAGACTTCATCTTGCAGAGTCAGTTTATTTCACAATAGTAAATGAGCAGACTACGGAAGATTTGTGGAAGAAACTGTGTGCCACTTATGAGAAGGAAACTGCCTCTAATAAAGTTTACCTCATGAAGAGGTTGTTTGAGCTGCAGATGAAGGAAGGGGTCTCCATTGCTTCTCACTTGAATGAATTCAATATTATTTTCAGCCAGCTTTAGGCTCAGAAGATGAATTTTGATGTGGAGCCTAAGGCAATATTTCTCTTATTTCATTGCCATCCTCATGGGATACCTTCCGTACAGCTGTCAGTAACTCTGCACCTAGTGGAGTACTAAAATTTGATGATGTTGTGGGTAGCTTGTTGGCCGAGGAGATTAGACAGAAGTCTATGGATGGCAACAAGCAGGATGCAGCCTTAAATGTGCAAAGGGGCAGATCACAGTTCAGGGGGAAGTCCCAAGAAAGAGGGAAGTCACGTAGCAAATCCAGGGCACAGAACATTGAGTGTTACTACTGTGGCAAGTAGGGCCATATGAAAAAGGATTGCGACAAGCTAAAAAGAGAGCAAAAGGATAAGAAAAAAAATGCAAATTGGGGTGCAAATCAAAAGGAAGAGAGTCCAAGGGAGGACAAAGGAAAAGTGAAGATCGAGGAGATCAATGCAGTCACACATGATAGTGACAATGACGTTCTCTTCATGTCTAGTTTATCTGCAGAGTTGCTTACCACTTCAGATGATGCATATTCCCAGGATTGGATTTTGGATTTTGGTGCTTCATTCCATGTTACTCCCCATAGGGAATGGTTCTCCACTTATGACAGTGGAAAGACAGGTTGTGTGCATCTTGAAAATGACTATGCATGTGACATAGTGGGAGTAGGTGACATAAAGTTTTCTTTTGCAAATGGGTCTGCATTTGTTTTGAAACATGTGAGACATGTGCCTAAGCTGACCAAGAGTCTTATTTCAGTGGGTCAGCTAGATGATACTGGTTTTCACACCACTTTTGGCTCTCTGTCTCTCTCTCTCTCTCCTTCTTCCATTCTTGCTTCCGTTGAGAGCACTCTCAACTGGTATCAGAGCTTTCAGAGTTGGAAAATTCAGAAGGGCTCCATGCTTTTGGCCAGGGGTGCCAAGTGTGGGACTTTGTATCCCTTACATGTATCAGGGGTATTTGATCATGTTGTTGCAATAACCGAGAGCCAAGCACTTCTTTGTGGCATTGCAGGTTGGGGCACATGAGCCAGAATGGAATGAAACTCTTATGTCATTTGGGTTATGTATCGTATTTGAGTTTCTCTTATTTTGAATTTTGTGAGCATTGTCTCTATGGGAAGCAGACTAAATCAGCCCATAGAAGAAGGGGAAAGAAAGAGTTTGAAATGCTTGATTTGGTGCATTCAGATGTATGTGGTCCCATGCCTACACGGTCATTAGGCGAGGCTGAATACTATGTGACATTCATTGATGATGCAACTAGGAAAGTGTGGGCTTATGCTATAGCTCGGAAGAGTGATGTGCTCCAGGTATTTCAGAAATGGCTGGCCTTGGTTGAGAATCAATCAGGTAGAACGCTTAAATGCCTACGGACTGACAATGGTGGAGAGTATCTCTCTCATGACTTTCAGCATTTCTATGATACACGTGGGATTAAGAGGGAGCTCACATCCCCTCGTACAGAGCAAAATCCAATTACAAAAAAGATGAACCATACCATTCAAGAAAGGTTGCAATGCATGCTTTCCAATGCAAGTCTTTCTGGTGGTTTTTGGGCTGAGGCAATGAAGACTGCAGTGCATGTGATCAATAGATCACCTAGTAAGAGTTTGGATGGTGGTATTCCTGAAGAGGCATGGAGTGGCAAGAGCCCTCTTACTCTCATTTGCGTATATTTGGGTGTAAGGCATATGCACATGTGCCAAAAGAGCTTCGAAAGAAGCTGGATCCTAAGTCTAGGAAATGCATCTTTCTGGGTTATGGTAAAAGTGGAGAGATGGGCTATCGTCTCTGGGATCCAGAAGCAAAGAAGATCATACGCAGCCATGATGTGGTCTTCAATGAGAAGAAGATGCATAAGGCACCCATGAGGGATGTGGAAATGAGGAGAATCACTTTCCAGGATGTGAATCCACCTGCATATGTTGATAGACAGCAAGCTGTCGATGCACCAAATGTGCAAGAAATAGTACCACCAAGTAGTCCCACAGGTATACAATCAAGGGTACATGATGGATCATCTATTGGTGGAAATGATGAGCCAAATGTGGCTGATATGAAGGTGGGACAGCAAGCTGAAATGCCCTTGAGAAGATCATCTAGAGTGTCTAGACCGCCTGATAAGTTTGTTCCAGGGGTAGACTATGTGATGCTTACTGAATGCGGGGAGCCTTCTTGCTACAAAGAGGCTATGATGCATGAGGATCAACGCAAGTGGGAGTATGCTATGCAATCAGAGATGAGTTCACTTATGAAGAATAAGACTTGGGACTTGGTTTCTTTGCCACATGGAAAGAAAGCATTGCCATGCAAATGGGTCTACAAAATGAAGGTCACAGGTGATGATGTGCCTAGGTACAAGGCCCGTTTGGTTGCTAAAAGGTTCAAGCAAGAGAAGGGTGTGAACTTTGATGAGATATTCTCTCCGGTTGTGAAGATGACCACACTTAGATGCATGCTTGGACTAGTGGCAGTAGAGGATATGGAGCTTATGCAGATGGATGTCAAGACAGCTTTCTTGCATGGGGATTTGCATGAGGAAATTAACATGGTGCAGCCGGAAGGCTTTGAAGAAAAGGGCAAAGAGCATTTAGTTTGCAAGCGAAAGAAGAGTCTCTATGGTCTTAAGCAAGCCCCTAGAGAATGGTATCAAAAGTTTGATGCTTTCATTCGGTCTCAGGGTTTTAGAAGGAGTGAAATTGATCACTGCCTCTATACTAAAAGGGCTAAGGATAATAGCCTGATAATCTTGGCACTATATGTGGATGATATGCTATTGGCTAGCAAGAATACTTATGAGCTAGATGCATTAAAGGCCAAGTTGCATGAGGCCTTTGATATGAAGGATTTGGGACTTGCAGGTCATATTCTTGGTATGCGCATCACGCGTGATCGGAGTAGGAAACTTCATTGGCTTTCACAGAAGGAGTATGTTACAAAAGTATTGCAGTGTTTCAATATGGAGGGGGGGAAGGCAGTGAGTACTCCATTGCCTCCATATGTGAAACTGAGTCATACAGATAATCCCAAATCAGACGAGGAAAGGGCCATGATGGCCAAAGTTCCTTATGCGTCAACGGTTGGGAGTCTTATGTATGCTATGATAGCTACTAGACCAGACATTGCATTTGCAGTGGGAGTTGTTAGCCGGTATATGGCTAATCCAGGAAAGAGGCATTGGGAGGTCGTTAAGTGCATCATGAGGTACATGAAGGGTACCAAGGAGATGTGTATCTGCTTTGGTAAAGGAGACATGTGTGTACTCGGGTACACAGATTCAGACTATGCAGGGCATGTGGATAGTAGGAGATCCACTTCTGGTTATGTGTTCACCTTTGCACGTGATGCAGTGTCGTGGATGTCTCGCGCACAGAAGTGCGTTGCTTTTTCTACCACAGAGGCTGAGTATGTTGCAGCCACAGAGGGTTGCAAGGAGGCTATATGGCTTGATTAGCTAGCTTGATTAGCTAGTGGGAGATTTGGGGATTCATACAAGTGTACCGACATTGCATAGTGATTCCATGAGTGCTATTCAGGTAGCACGGAATCTGGTCTTTCATGTAAAGACCAAACACATTGAGGTCAGGTACCATTTCATCAGGGAGGTACTTGAGGACAAGTGCATAGAGCTTGTCAAGGTTCATACAGATGATAACCCTGCAGATATGCTGACGAAGAGTCTACCTAGTCAGCGGTTTGAGTATTGTCGTGTATTGATGGGCATTGGATAGTATGCCCACTGGTTGTTCTCCCTTAAAGGCACATTGTCCTTTAAGTGGGAGGTTGTGGGGGTTAAAGGTCATTGTGCCTTTACCCCGGTTATGTACAATACTTAAACACATATATAAATGAATGAAAAAGAAGATTAGGGTGGTTCTGCACCCACCAAAACTTGTGTGGCTCTCTGGCTCTCTCTCTCTTTCTTCCGTTCTTGCTTCCGTTGAGAGCACTCTTAGGTAGTCCTCCTGCTTGCCCATATTTGCAAGTTATTACCCTGCATCAACCGTCTATGTAGCACCATAAGAATTTTTTTTTCCATGTGTGAAAGTATGACTCTAACAACCTGATTTTCTGCACCAAATGAATCAAGAAATAATAAAAATAGCGTGGAGATACCGTGCCAAACAGAATACAAAGGATCTCTTCTGGATGTGAAGCAGGAAACAAACGAATCTGATTTTGTAATGCAAGACAGTAGTTACGTTCTTCAACCCAGCACCGAATGTGAGGGTACTTCCAAGGAAAACGTATGCTATAAACTTTCTGTATTTTTCATTATTGGTGTCTGTTTTTTTTTAGTGCATGTTGCCCTGACACTTTTCCTCATTGTGTCTTGTGTGAATGACAGGGTTGTGCTCAGACAGCCCTATAGTTAATCCTAATGTTCATGATCCTATTGTTCATGCTGCAGCAACTAGTAATGTATTGCACCTTCTGTCTTTCATTTCATCGTTTCTCTTGGTGGACGGTTTTTATGGACATTGTTTTCATATGTTACAGGGTCTACTGTGGGTGCTACACCTAATGCTTACAAAGGTCATGTTGGCTGCTGCCATGATGCGCCAGTGTAGTGAAACCTTTGGCTGTTGGAAGCACTGGGAAGAAGTCATTTCATGTTGCAGCCAAATATGCATATGAAGAAGGTATGTTTATTTCTGATTGCATTTCCTTACTAGCAGCATAACAAACATATTGACAATGTCGATGCTTTCCATAAATTGTATTGCATGATATTTTTTTAGGAACCCCCGGTTATGCACATATTGCACCACCTACGGTGGTTGTGTGTGGACACTGTCTCTCTAGCTTACTCCACCTACATGCAACCCATATGTGTTCAAGATAAAGCTTTCTATTGTGGTGTGTGTTTGTAGGTGTAGTCAAGGTTACTTTTGGTTTATGTAGAGATTTCCACAGACAGTGAATTTCCATTTTGACAGTGCTATCTTGTGATAGTTGTAGCTATGTTACTGATTGGAAATAGTTCATCAATTTCTATTTCATATACACTTTACGGAATTCATTGCTAGTTGTTTGTCATTACTGTTGTTGTGACAGAATTCACAAAGCAATCCTGAGAGATAGTGTAAACATGTTATCAACTGTGTTCATTTTGTTTCATCTCCTGTGCCATTCTAATCATTACAATTTGTAATCTATTTACATGTGCAATTCTCGCATGTCATAAATTTATTCGCTACGCTTTGGATATTTTGAACATACCGGCCCACAAACTTAAATTTCCATTTTGACCCAAGCCCAATATGTTTCATTTGACATTATATGCTTAGAAAATGAATTTGTATATGATATAATTTCGCATGTTGAAATGTTTTTGCTCCGTTTTCAGCAACAAGGCAATCATCAATCAAAAGGGAATATGAAGATGATGCTACATCAAATGCATCACTCCGAGATAGGCATACTGAACCAACCGCAGTTATTCGTGGGGAACCATTTGATGGTACCATTTCCTTCTTTCCTGAATCTACCATTGCATTATACTTTCCTTGGGTAGTGGAAACAATGAAGTCAGGCTTGGGTAACATATCCACAGTGGCTAGAACACTTGCTTTCGTGATCATAAAGGTGGACTGTAAGGGCGGATCAAATGATCAAGTTATTATTGCTGATGGGCCTTGCAATGAGGACCGTGCTGTGGTAAGTTTGCTCTCACAACCCATTTTGAATCAATCATTTGACAAAGTGCATGCACTGACATTTGTCTTTACCACGGCTGACCTTTGTGAACGAGCGTAGGAATGTCCAAGCACAATTAATTCAAGAGTTCCACGAGAATGGAATTGTGATGCATAGTTTGAGAAACGTTTCATACATGCGTGCATGAGACTGTCTGTGTATGTTTGATTTCACAATCCTTGGAGAGGTTCCAGAGGGTGCACAGAGGGAAGAGCTGAAGCAAGTCTTCATCGACCAAGTATCTGGATTGGGATATGGATGAAAGGTGAGCACACATGCTTTCTGATTTTACACAATTGCCACGCTGAATTATGTCTTTACCATGGGATTCTTCACTTTACTGGATTGAATGGTCATCTTTTAGAGTATCATTGCTCAATATGTTCTGGCACACGAGTTAATAGAGGCCCAACCCGCCCATTCCACTTTACTTTGTGAGGCAACACATCCAGTGATCCCCGTGGCATCTCTTAAGGGCAGAATTCTGATGCAAGATGGCAGTGACATTTTTGTTCAGATTACAGGTTCCCATGTTGATGCTGTCCTTTTTGTACAAACTCCTTTTATTATCTTGCATAATGATAGTATTGTACATGTGCATTCAATGCTGTTAGAGCTGAAACCCACTGGTCAATTTACAGTAACCAGTTATGGGCATGTGATTGCATTCAATCATCGATGCAGAGTGACTCGATTAGTTTATGGACATGTATAGTCCTTCATAGTTTCATTTCTGTTCCTAAGGACAGCAGTAGCTTTTTTGGCTTGCAGTTTTACTATGGTTTGACTGGAGAGGACTGTTACGTCCAATTTTGGGTTGTGTTCTTTTACTATTATTGAGTCCTTGATTGGCTTGCACAACAGTGCAGCCTCTCATTTTGGATTTCTGCATTTTAATGTATTGACTCAGACTGAATTTGATGTATCCTTTTGGATTGCAGTAACTCCACTTTTTGGTTCATTAGTGCTGTCTATGTTATTCTCTGGCACAAGAAGAATATATTAATGCAAATGGACATTTCTTTGAATTACATTGTCATGCTTTAATTTGTCTTTAATTATAAGCGATAAGTATGTTCATTATATTTGAAGGAAGCATTTGCTACACTTAATAAGTTGGATATCATTTTTTGGGATGCATTCTTATTATGCAGTGACACAGTGAAAATAGATTGTCCATTTTGTTTCTGGTTGCGACGTTCTTTTATGGAAAAAACTGTCAAATAAAAACATGTCTGCTTTCTTTCAGTTCCACTCATGTTGTTGAGGTCTCTTTGATTATAGTCACGCTGCAAGTGGTGGTCAATTCATTAGCTTTGTAAGACATACTTGGCTGTTACTGGAACTGTGATGACAACAACTACGCTTATAGCAAACATCATGTACTTCCGCTGCCAGACATCTTAAACAAATGAGCACACGCTTGCTTACAACGATCATTCACTATTATGCTGAAAACTAATTAGCCTTTGTTTATTGTTGAGCAAATGTAACGCACATTAACATTTTGTAAATGGGATGTTTGTGAGCACATAAACAGATATGACATAGGTAGAAGCAAAGACTTTCTTCACCAAAATCCTAACAACACAGACATCATTAAGCCCATTGTCCTTTTGATCGAAAATCTATCATATGCAAAGTTGACACACACTCTGGATATCCATAAGAAAGTCCATAATGATTCACGTATCCCCATGGTATTTGATTGCAAGAAATTTGCAAAAGATGGATTATAATGAAGTCAAAGAAGAGCATGTGTCATTCTATGTCCGAAATGGGTCATCCTCAAGGCTAATAATCCATGATTGCCTCAACCGCTTGTCTGTAGAATTGAAACATGCATTCAAAATTCTATTGTTTGATGGTACGCCTGTGCGTACATTGATGAGCATTGGGACTAGTGCATATCCCAATCACAAAGTGGTGATGGTTGACAAGACAACACAACCGCCATCCATCTTCCCATTGTTTCCTCCCACTCGTAAAAGGAAGTACACAGACTCGACAAGGCAAGATGAGCATGAATTGTGTCTTTTTATGTCCACCTTTCCGAAGCAATCTTCAGCAAAGGATATTGGCACATCCTTCGCATGCGCAGGCCACCAGGTTGCAAACAAGTTCAGAGCGGATGAGGTAGTGACGAATATTTACCGTATCCGAAAGCGGCGACACAATTCAAGCACGTCCATCAATAATTTTTAGTCTTTAAATGTAGCATTACAATAGCAACAACTACTAGATATTGATGTGCGAGCACATGCAAATCTCGGTTAACGAAACAAGATTACTGAAAAAACAAGCGCGAAAAAATTCGACTCTCCAATGAGGAATTGTACCAGCACAAAATAACAGATACACCCCAATATCCATGTGGGTGTTGCGGCATTCTAACATTTGGAAGAAAGCTAAGAAGACTTAGTAAGAAGAAGAACATCTTTGTGCAAGAACAACAGATACTTTCTTTGAAAAATGCACCTAAAGACGCGCTATCGCCTAGCTTGGTTCGATTAACATTGATAAGAGAGTCTTTGACATGCTACTTCATTGTAGGTAGGATGCGAGATGCGGGCGCCCTTTTTTTAAGGAAGTCTGAACACGAATGAGCTGCTGTGCGGTTTGAATTTAAACAGTTCGATGCTACTAATTCTGCCACCATAGAGAAGATTGAGTGAAGGCTATGGACGAGGAGCGAGAGTCTATGGCAGGGATGCTGCATTTAAGACAAAAGAATGGTTCTTATTTCCAACCGTAGAAACCTCAATCCGCAAGCTGATCACTTTCAATGATGAGCCTAAGATTCATACTTCTAGTGACAGAGCATGAAAGAACGCACACTACAAGCGGACAAATAAGTAGAGAACGCCGCTAGAACAAGCTACACTTAGCTACTTCTTCCCTGAGGATTTGCCACGGTCTTTATACACTCTGCAAGAAAGTTTTTCCAAAGTTTGGTTCTTCTCCTCCAAAAAAAATCGTCCTGCCATGGCCTTTTTCGATGACACTCTGCATAGACGTTTTTTTAAAGTTTGGTTCTTCAAAAAAAAAATCGCCCGAAAAAAGTTTGGTTCTTCAAGGGAGGACAGGTGCTGGTTCCTTGTTACGGGTATGTTGAAGTTCCTTCCTCACATAAAGGAGGCTACACTCGAGGCTCACCAGCCTTTAGTGCTAAGCTCGCAGCTTCCCTGCTTACATCTCCAAAACTATCTCCTTACAAAAGTTGTACTTGCAAGTGCATGCCCACCTGCACGAAAGAAAGATGCTATGTCAGGTCATACCTTGACAAAGAATTGAAAATTAAATGGAACTCTAGATAAGAATATCCCTCAAAGGAAGTTATCATGGAGATTACACATGCCATAGGAGCAAGTAATCATTTTGTTGTATTGTATGGTAGGCTCGTTGAAGGAGGCATCATGATGGCAGGAGTAGTATTTTTGCAACTGCAAGTCCAAGCATCGTTCACATAAGATCGCCACCAAGCTTGAGACTTACATCCTGCAAGTCCAAAGTTACCTTTTGCCACTCGAGCCAAGGTGCTATGCACCAATGAAGAACAAAACATCTGGAATGGCTTTGTAGAAAGAGCTCAAGACCTACCTTTGAGAGTATCAGTGTGCTCATGAGCAAGCTCTTCTACGATGATGGTGGCCATTTTGATATACTCCGTGAAGGCTTACATGGGGCTCCTACTTCTTACTCTGTATCAGTGGCCAAGTTGGGTTCTTTGTCCCATAGAGGGGCCACAAAGGAATCGCTTGAGGCTTCTTCAACAGATGCAAATAGTTATTGAATCCCTTCATTCTCTATCAACAGCACACGTTAGGATTAAGAGAGGGCCTACGTACACAGATATTTGGACTCAAACTATTCCCACAGTGATCGGAAGGGTTGAGGCTTGCTGCTGTGGATTTTCCAATAGGCAAAGTAGTTTCATCAAATAGAAGAGAAGAACTCGACCAAGTGATTTTTTTCCTTATGGTATGATATCTTTGGATCTCGGATTGTAAACCAATGGAGCTAAAGGTTATTTGTCTTAATGGAGCTAAAGGTTATTCGTCTTCAAGGAGATTGGATGAAACAAGCCTCGAGGAGAAAAGGCAAAGCCACATGCAAGGGAAATACTGAGCATAATTGAGGATGTCTCAAGGTTCCTAAGAACAACTTAGGCTACTTTGAAATAATTTGGCAAAAATTAACAAGCCTATAGTAATGAGCCTTAGAAGCAATCAATAAATCGGTAGAAATGGGTTACATAGTTTGTTCTTATTGTTTAAAATGTGGGAAAGTTCCCTTTATTTTAGTACTTTGAAACATTAATACTTGGTGTTCCTGACAGGCATGGTTCTAAATCCCACCCATAGAAGTTGTTCATCTCAAGAATGTCAACCAATAGCTGTGCAAACGCACGGCACTCCCATCGAGGGGGATCTGTTATAGCAAAGAAAGTCAATAATCATAATGTTGTTTGTTCAATATAATACTCAAACATCGCTTCAAAGCAATCATGCACCTGGCACTACCGCACTAGAGCGAGTGACAAATCTAAAGCTCCTGTCCATCATATTTAGTTGCATGCAAGAGCATGTCAGTGGGTTAAATAAAAACTCTTCATCAATACATGAGCTATAATGAAACTAATGTACAAACAATGAAACATATGTTTACATACTTGATTTCATTACTGCACTTACAGGACTTCCTTATACACAATGTTTGTAGTATATGGTACCCTTGAATCCTCGACGCTGGCCTCATCGGCTTTGTCTTGAACAAATACTTTGATATGACCTTGGGCCTTATTAATTGTCATGCCAAATGCTAATCGAATGGGGAACTGCCT
The DNA here is from genome assembly GCF_047967505.1 of Dipteris shenzhenensis. Classification (NCBI taxonomy): domain Eukaryota; kingdom Viridiplantae; phylum Streptophyta; class Polypodiopsida; order Gleicheniales; family Dipteridaceae; genus Dipteris; species Dipteris shenzhenensis. Next base: position 44,987,820 of record NC_141620.1, on the reverse strand, counting down.
CCTTCTCATATCAAATGATAGTTGCAAATTTCTTGGAATGAAGTTATCCTCGGAATAAAACCCTATCACTAATATGTGTACCAGTGATGATCTCGGCCTCCAACACCCTGGTGTGGAACTCTTTACATATCAATCGAGTGCCATTGCATAGTCCCTTCCTTGGGTCTAGGTTGTGTAGCAAAATGATTGGAGCATTTATCTTAAGAACCAATCGGCAAGGTCGAGGCTATTGAGGTACTCTGTTGCATACAGGAATGAATCTGCATCTGTACTATTCACTGAATCTGCACTTAAATACTCCTTTCTCTCCCTTACCATTGCATTTAGTGCTACATTATTGATTGCATCAACTTCAAGGTTCCAAGGTGCACGAATCACACACTCTCCAAAGTACGATGTAAAGTTGACAACTCGTGAAAGTCCATTATACACCCACTCAATCATGTCCTCCATGGAGTTGTTCTGCAAAAGCATTTTCTCCGGAATTACAACAACACTTTCTTTTGTGCCCATGCTTTTCCCATTTCCAATGTCAAGAACCCACTGCATGAACTCATGTTCTGACGTTCCATCACCACCTTGTAGCATGTGCATGTTTTGTGTGAGCTTTAAGATCTTTGTGTGTCTCTAGATTATTGACCGACATAAAGCAACATTTACGATGTCTTCTCATCCAGCCTTTGGAACCACTAGCAAAATCTGTGAGAATTCCCCTCCCAACAGCACTACCTTGCTACCAAACAGCTGATTGAGGGACATGATATCTTGTAAAGTCCTGTCTAGTGCTTCAAAGGCATGTCGATGAGCCATGGGAGCCTCGTCCCATATTATTAACTTTGCCATCCTCAAAACATCAGCAAGGTTATTGTTCACACTAATATTGCAAGTGCTAGTGGCATGTAGGTCCAATGGTATCTTGAATCATGAGTGTGTTGTATGTCCATTGGAGAGCAACAATGCCGCAATACCAGAAGATGCACATGCCAACGTAATGTGTCCCTCCCTACGTGACCAAGAAAGTAAACAATTATAAAGAAATGTCTTTTTAGATCCTCCGGGGCTGTCTAGAAAGAACATGTCACCCATGTTTGAATGAATACCTGCTAAAACCTGATCGTAAGTGACTAGCTATCAGGGTACTAGGCTTGCTTCCATCGTACAGTTGATTTTTGCTTGTCGCTAAACATCAAACATCCTCTTCCTTGCAACAAAACATCCACAACAAAATCATTTGCTCTATCCACGATAGGAAAACCACCAAAATCTACCAATGCTCATCCATGCAACCAAAGAAAATGCTCCAAGTGTGCAAGGCATTGCTCTATCGCCATTGTGCGATGATAAACTAGATTTTCCACACATACTTCCAATGCATGAAAAAAATGACATGAAAGCTCCGAACAGAATGTTTCCCATAAAAGCCGAGGAGCTGCTGGCTCACAGAAGAGCAAAATTGTCACAAAGAGTTGTCTCAACTATGCACTATTCTAAACAAACGTGGCCTCTTGCATACACACAAACCACTCCTCATCACTTTCCATGAATCCTCTAGCAATGCATGCTGCCCACTGAATGTGTGGAGGTCATTAAAAGACTTACAACCCCTGCAAATGTTAAGCAACATGTGCATGAAGTATTTCTTGCCTATAGATGGTGAAACATTGTATATGCGGCCAATGGTATTTCCCAACTTTCTCTGAGTCCATGCCTTCCTATTTTTGTTCCAAACCCATGTGGTTGGAAAGTCCCCATAGAGCATACTGTTTGCATTAGGATGCAATGCATTGCATTTGAACCACTCTGTCAGCCTAGTTTATCTATTTTGCTCCATTTCCACTATATCTTGTAAGTTATCATCAATCACACTATTCATCACCGGGAGATGAACTTGCAACCGCTGCACATCAAGCTTTTTAACATGCATGGAGTATTCATAAATCCTCCAACACGCTTCTGAAGCAGACACATAACGTGCATCCAAGTATTGTGTGATATCATCAATAATACCATCATGCATCCTTATTGTGACTCTGTCATGACCCTTGTACACATATTTATATAGATGCTTAACTACAGTGATCGTGGAACAAACCTCGACGTTTATATGTGCCTTGTATTTCATGGAAAGAAGAGGATTAAATGGCACAATCCATTGGTTGTCCACAACACCATGTTTCACTCGTATCTTTTTACCATCGTCCTGACACATGTAGATAGGATAACCATCATTCCCTACGACAGTATATTGAGAGAAGGCACATGGCAATGACAAAAACATTTACCATCAGTCGTGCAAATGGTAGAGGGATTCAATTCCCCACATGGACCATGAACATTACAGTGACTAATGACGTCATGCAACTCAGGAAACAATGCTACATTGGGTAGCTCTACGCATACCATTCTCTCATAGTGCACAGTCTCTACTGATTTGAAGGCACTTTCTAGAATTAGCAATATGTGCAAGTGTGGCAAGCCTCTCTTCTAAAACTCAATCACAGAAACATACCCCACTACCTTACCAAACAAGTCATTCTTTGTTAATGATTTCATCATATCCTTGTGCTTTTCATGAAACACACGGGCGGTCCAAGTTGGGGCGGTCTTATGGACTTTGCCTAGGTATCAATGCTTTAGATATTTCAAGCCATTTCAGATTGCACATGAATGTAATGAACAAATTTGGTTTACCCCTTTTTTGTACAATTGCCATAGCATCCTGATATAACTAACACATATATCAGGGTCCTCCTATAAAGGAAGATGGCAACACAACCCTGCACTTTGCAGCATTGCCAAATAAGGTGTTCACCCCATCAACTGCATTTGCAATGTCCGTCAATCCGGTAAACTTCTACATGCAAAGATGCTTGATTATTATGTATCCATAGCAATCTTGATTCCTCCATACTACTGTATGCATCAACCATGTACTGTTGTAGTAATCTCCCCCTGTGCAGAAGGCATGTGTTTGTATCAGACCTCGCTAAGCATAGTATTGCCTTTGAGTCACGTACTTCTGTCTTTGTACCCCTCGATGACCAAGATCGTCAGCATATGGGATACATATATGCCATCCATCCTCCCCTAGAGGAAACAGAAGAACATACATGCCTCTTCACAACTAGCTACCGTCACCTTCGCCATGTGACTGCCATAGAGCACAAAATAGAGCTGAAGCATGATGCGAAGCTTATGGCTCAGAAGTATTAAAGATTAGGGCCCCTACAGACCGATGCTTTGCGGTCAGAGTTGTAAAAACTTTTAGAAGCTGGGTTTATTGTTCCGGTTCACAATACTGAATGGGTTTCACCAGTGGTAGTCACCCTAAAGAAAAACAACAAGTGGCAAGTCTACATCGACTATAAGAAACTCAATGCAACCACCAAGAGGGACCATCATCCTCTTCCCTTTCAAGACCTCATTGTTGAGAAGGTAAGTGGTCATGAGATGTATACTTTCTGTGATGGTTACTTCGGGTTTTATTAAATTAGAATTGTTGAGGAGGATGTGCTTAAAACCACATTTCCCACACCTTGGGGGACATTTGCATTCCAAAGGGTCAATGATGCGAATGGCAGTCTCAACCCTGATAAATGCACCAAGGGAGGTTATTGGGACATTGTCTCATCTAAGGGCGTCAAGCCTGACCCCGAGAAGGTAGAAGCTATCCTCAAGCTCTCCCCGCCAACAACCAAACATCAGATACACTCATTTGTCAATCTAACAGGATACTATTGCCACTTCATTGATCAATATGCTACTTTGACATGACCCATGACTATGCTATTAAAAGATGGAGTTGATTTCTCTTGGGATGAAGATTGTGATCATGGGTTTGTATAAATCAAGATTGCTCTGGCTTCAGAACCCATTCTATGCAATCCTGATTGGTCAAAGACTTTCTATATCAATCCTAGGTTTAGTGAGCACACTCTAGCAGGTATTCTTCTCCAGCAAGGGGAGGATCGGTTCATGTATCCTGTTCGATTTGCTTATCAACAATTGCTCAAAACTGAACAATGCTACTTTGAGGCTGATGGTGTTTTGCATTCAGAAATTTAAGCATTATGTTGCTGCAAAGTCCTTCATTATAATCTGTAGCAATGGTCTTGCAAAGCAGGTTCTTCAATCACCAAATCCCATGGGCCGATTGGTCAAATGGTTGGCAGTTTTACAAGAATATGATTTTTCTTTCAAAATTGTAAAAGGGGGTTGTTCCAACTTGAAGAATGCTTTGATTGATTTAGAGGAGTGCCTCGATGTAACCCTTATAGCAGCCATAGAAGTTGGGGATCCATGGTATGGTGGAATCTATAGGTTTTTGACTGCTTTCTCCTTTCCTCCAGAAAGTACTAGCTATGAGAGAAAAAATCCGTAGAGATAGTAGGTGCTACACTCTCTTTGAAAGGGTGTTATACTGTCAAGGCCTGGATGGGGTACTAAGGCGAGCCATTGATGCAAATGAAGTACCTAAGGTATTGAAGCATTATCATGATGGACTTTGTGGAGGCGACTATGTCGGTGACTATACTGCTAAGAAGATTTTACATGCTGGGTACTATTGGCCGACCTTGTTCAAGGATGTCACTATGTATTTGAAAACTTGTGAACCATGCCAATTCTTTGGTAGGAAGGATTTGTGCTTCCATGTAAGAGGACCCATAAGGTGTGTTGTACATAATCCATGGTAGTAATAATATAAAATGATAAGATGGCGTGGGTCCTCCATGCACCACCCCTCCACCTAGGCAGTCCCACGGCTGCATTTAGTGAGATATGGCCCAAGGACCATGGGAGAAGTAATATAAAACAGGTGGAGATGGATATTATATTGGATTATTCCCTCCATGTAGGATAGGCCCATGTGGGGGGGGTGTAGAAAGTCCAAGAATGCAAGTTAAATAATGGGAAAGTAGATGAGGTGGCAAGATTCATTGTGCCAACCCTCCACTTGTCCTCCTAGATGTTTGAACATATTATAAAATTGGGAAGAGACCAAGGGAGTATCTTAGACTTGGGATATGGGGGTTGATGTATGTGGAAAAATGAGGCAAAGGGTTGTCGCACAAAATTGAGAGTGCGTAATCACCTAGCCCACATGGGACACTCTTCCACACACACCATGCATGTGGGAGGATGTATTTATTGGGAGGGAACCCCTCTCTTGGCTATAAAAGGAGGGGGCTATTCCTTGATGGAACACGCCCATTCTTATAAATCCACCTAGCTAGTACTTTGATTTCTTCCCCCCATCCTTCCTTTCAAATAAAGCATAACCTTCCTCCCTTGATGTCTCCATCTCTACATTCCTCGTCCCATTATGTACATCCTCCTCTTTCCCCTCTCCCTCTCCCCTTGTGCCATAGTCTCCCTCTTCATCCCCACCCCTCTTAATCCCTTTTCCCCACCCATGTTAACACTTCTCCCCTCATGTTTCCCTTTCCTATATGGCTCTCGAACGTCGCCATGCCTAGCATCTAGCCTCATGCATTGAATTCATTTCTAGTTAATAGTGGTCAAGTGAAATGTTTTTGGGGTCATGTAAAATCAAGTCATGAAGGGTTTTTTTTAATTTTCCTGAGTCAATGTGGTCTTGCATGTTATAGGGATTGGATATGTTCTGGTGCCCATGTCAAGGGGCTTTTCATGTGGGTGTACAAGAGTGCATGCAAGCTTTAGTGTGCAAGCTAATGAGTGTGGGAATTGTAAGACTAAAAGGTCCAAAATGTGCCTTGGGGAGTATTTTCATTTTTTTAATGAAGAGTGATAAATTCCACATGATGATGTGGCTGGAAAATTTGGAAAGGGAGCATGGGCATGCAAAGTGTCTATGTGAATCTGGACTAGAGGCTTCTGGTTGATAGAGGAGATGATGTTGACCATGGGAGGATCGAGCATGGCCAGAAAGGGAAAGCTGCATGGTAGTGGGTTGGAAGCTCCAGAACAGGGGAGGCGATGCTACTACAGGAGCCAAAGGACCTGAGAAGAAGGGGAGCTACTGGGTGAGCGCAACCATGAGTTGGGGAAGGAGTTTGTGCACACACAGGAGATCATCCAAAAAGGAAGAGGGGCTGCATGGTTCTGAGAGAGGCCGAGAAGATACATGAACTAGTAGAGGCCTTGGCAGGGGGACTATGATGGGAAGGGAGGTTGACCACTGCTGATATGCAATATTCTCTTGGAGGTGTTACATGATAAGGGAAGGTTGATGGAAGCTCAAATGAAGAGGCTTATGTAGGAGAAGGAACTAAGGGGGATCATGGTTGTAGGTTTGGAGCTTCTCGTGGAGGCGAGCTGGAGGTGCATGTTGATAGCAACTAAGGGCAGCAGAGGGCCATGAGTTTGAAGGAGGGGCAGAGGTCGAAGAGCTTGAGAAGGGGCTGAAGTATGTGGGGGGAGAGCGGCTAGGAGTGAGAGCTTTGGATCTGGCTAGAGAGGTGGGCTGTTGGCTTGGAGGGAGCTTTGGAATTTCGATGGTGGCGTGCAGATGGCTATATCGAATCTAATGCTCATTGTTGATCATGGGGAGAGGACTTGCTTGTGGCAAAAAAACTATGGACAATAGAATGGAGAAAGAAGCTTGATGCTTCGATAGGGGAGGCCCACAATGCATCAAAGAAGGCTATGGCAATGTGCGAACAAATTAGTAAGTGAGCACAATCTTGGGAAGATGCTCTCAAGGCAGAGTTTTTGTAATCAATTTTCTCACAGGAGTGCATAGCTAGGAGGCAGTGCCATCTATTGTATCAGTTTTATAGTAATCAAATTTTTTATTCTCCATACTATTTGCATTTCTCTCTTGCATATGAGATCCTATTATCTATTGAGCATAGACGTTGTATTGTTTTCTCACACATACGATGTAATTTCTGCGATAACTTTTCAGCGACCTGTAGAACAGTGGTCGCATAGCGAAAATAGGGCACTTCCTAAGAGTCTACAAAAAACTTCCGCCACCAAAATGGGCCCCTAAATGGCCTCGAATCAAAAAAATAATTTCACCAAGGGTGTCGCCTTGTCCTTGTAACATATACTACCCTCTTGCCACACCGCGAAGGGCATCCTAATCTGAGACAGTGCACTCTTGCACTTTCCGGCTATGCTACCGGCACAGATTTGCTCCCAAGCTCAAAAAAAAAAAAGGAAAGCAACACTGATCCTCTTTCTAGGACACCGCGAACTTGGTTTGCTTTCTTGAGCTCCTTACCACGAACCAAGCTTTGATACCATGTGAAGAGAGTGGGAGAGAAGGAAGGAGTCTCACTTGCAGCTTTCTCACATACACAATGGGGGAATATACACAAAGGTGGAGGCTGAAAATAGTTTTCCTCTTCTTAGTTGTGAAAGCCAAAAGAACTCTAAGTACAAAAGAATAGGTGAACCCTATATGTGGGTCTCAAACCAAACTTAGCTAACTAAGGTGGCATACTAACTGAGCCACTAGCTACAGTACATAAAGATAGCTATCCTATAGCTATTATTCATGGGCAGTGTACCAACTGCATCTATAGCTAACAAGTCGGTGACATAAATGCACAATGGTCACCCTAGCATATCACGAGTGGAGCTTGATATCTTAATAGAAAGTATCACATCTGAGGAGGAGGGGCAAGTATCATTTGTGTTGAAGGAATATGATGCATATGAAGTGCAGGGATACAAGAAGCTAAGGAGGAGAGTAAGCTTGAACACATGGATAACTTAATGCAACCCCCACCTTCCCAGACAGAGAGAGGAGATATTGCTGTCCATGTTGAATCCCAGTCTGGAAGAAGTGGAGAAGGAGGAGTATATGGTCATTCATCAGTATCCAAAGCTGTTTATTACCTCACATGAAGAGATCGGGGGTTTCAGACGTGAGCCAATGCACATTGAGCTAAAAGAAGGTAGCAGGCCTATTTTTTAGAAATTGAGGACACACAGAGAGCTTTTGCCTATGCTGAGAGAGGAGTTAAAGAAGTTGCTCAAGGTTGGGCTGATATATCCAGTGGAGCATTTGGGACAGTCCAGTGGTAATCATTCCTAAGCACACAGGAGGATGGAGAGTATGCATTGATTATACAAACCTCTCAATGCAATAAACAAAAGCAATCATTATCCCCTTCCTTTTATTGATGATATATTGGATAGAGTTGCAGGGTATGAGAAATACAGTGTGTGTGATGGATATTCTAGATACTTTTAGATTTCAATTGCAGAGGAAGATCAGATCAAAACTACATTCATCACACCCTGGGGTTGCTTTTGATACAAAGTAGTGCCATTTGGATTGAAGAATGCACCGGCATGGTATTAGGAAAATACTGATGAAGTGTTAGCCCCTTTCACTGATAAATTTGTGAGAGCATTTCTAGATGATATATGTGTGTACAGTTCCAAGAGAGAGCATGCATGGAGGCTTGATCAAGTGTTTTACAGAATGGATGAAGTAGGAGGACAATTCAATCCATGGAAGTGTCATTTGGGATGCTCCAAAGTGAAGTTATTGTGACATATAGTATCTCAAAATGGCATTGAACCTAATCCAGAGAAGTGAAAGCCCTTATCTTACTCCCAGCTCCCTCTACATCTAAACAGTTGCAGACTTTTGTGCAGAAAGTGAAGTATATGACAAGATTTATACATTTAGTCTCTCAGCTATCGTATCCTCTGCAACAAGCTATGAAAGAAGAGCCTCTGCAATGGAGTGAGGATTGTGAAGTAGGGTTCAATAGGGTGAAGGAAGTGTTGGGAGAAATTGCTTGTGTGAAAGGTCCAGATTTCTCTCAGACCTTTTATGTGAAGCCTTCATTTGGACCAGATGTTGTGGGAGCCATCTTATTGCAGAAAGGGGAGGAGTCCCATTATATGAGGCCTGTGTATTATGCTAGCAAAGTCAAGACAGAAGCAGAGAGGAGATATACAGAGGCAGAGCTGATTCTATCAAGTTTGGTGTATGCTTGCAGAATGTTTGGGGCATACCTTATCTCAAAGCCATTTGTAGTTTTGACTTGCTACCCTTTATTGCCTCAGCTTGTCAATGATTCAACACTTTCTTGAAGCATGATGAAGTGGTTGGTTGAGCTACAAGTGTATACTTTCTCATTTCTGGTGGAGAGCACTTCCAATGCCACATTGGCAGATCTATTAACATACAAAGAGGGTCCCATTTTGGTGAAGTGGAGAAGAAGATAGATAAAGAGGAGCATGCTATCATTCGAGGAGCATCTATCTTGCATTTCGATGGCTCATATAGGAAGAGTTTACATCAAGCTAATGGAGGCTATGTGATAACTGATTCAAAGAGCAAGCTAATTCAGAAGGAGGGAGTTCATCTGGAAGCCGGAAGTAATAATGAGGCAGAATATGTAGCATTATATGAGGGGTTACTAGCTGCACTTAAGATGAAGATTCACAAGATAATGATCAAGGGAGATTCTCTACTTGTCGTAAAGCATGCCTTGGGAAGCTGGCAAGCAAGAAACACGAGGTTGAGAGGGTATGTAGCCAAAGTAAAAAGATCGCTTCAACAATTTACAGCATGGAATATCCAGCATGTGTGACGGGAGGATAACCAAGTGGCACATGAATTGGCTCAAGAAATGAGTGATCAAGATCCAGTGATAGCAAGGCTTGAAGATCCACTGTACAGAAGGAGAGAATTCCTGGCTCAGATAGTGGATTTCTTACTTACTAGGCATCTGCCTTAGGAGGTTAAAAAGAGTCAGAAATATCACTTCATATGGAAGAGCAGACAATATATGATGATTGATGATGAGCTTTACATGAGAGGGTCTAATCAGATTTTGATGAGAGTGCCTTGGAGAGAAGAAATATATTATATATTGTCATCCAATCATGAAGGAGCTTGTGGAGGACACTATGCTTTTAAGATGGAGGGTTATGTGTGGCCTTCAATACAGAAGGATGTGCAGCATTGGTGCAGATCCTACCATGAATTTTAGAGAATGGGAAAAAGAATTCTTAAAATGGAGCCGAGAAATATTATGCTGGTTTATGATATTTTTGAGAGATGGGGAATAGATGCAGTTGGTCCTCTACCTAGATCTGCCAGAGGGAAATGTTATATGTTGACCGCAGTGGAGTATTTATCAAAGTGGGCAGAGGTGAAGGCAGTAGAAAGAGTGGACAACAAAGGGGTTGCTGATTTTATATATGAACACATATGCTGCAGATTTGGGATTCCCGTGGAGTTACTTTCAGATAGTGGCCCTAGATTCAAAGGAGAAGTGATAGACTACTTGTGCAGTAAGCTGAATATAAATCATGAATACATCACTCCATATTATCATCGGTGTAATGGGTTGAATGAGAATTTCAATGGAGATTTTAAATTAATGATGACTAAGATGACTAGGAGCCACACCAAGAATTGGGATTTGGAGCTGAATCAAGTTTTGTGGGCATATAGGGTAGCGATGAAGCATAGCACTCAATTCTCTTCGTTTCATTTGGTATATGGGAAAGAAGCAATTCTACCATTGAATGTGGAAATACCAACTTTGAAATTTTTGGTTGAACAAGGATATGAGCCTGTAGACAGTTACAGGGAGAGATTGCTGGCATTGCAGGTGATGCAGTTAGACAGGGATTTGGCTTTTGAACATTATGCCAAAGTACAAATGTGGAGGCAAGAATTGGAAAATGCAAAAATCGAGAAAAAAGAAATCAAAGATGGAGACTTGGTTCTCAAATACAATAGCAAACTGGATAGTACATTTCATACTACTTTTCAGACTAAGTGGGAAGGTCCATACAGAGTGGAGAAGAAATTTGAAAATCGAACTTATCAATTGACTGATTTAGATGGCAAGAAACATAAGAAGAGATTCAATGGTGTCCGGTTGAAGAAATACTTTGCGCAGTTAATGATAGCACTGAAAGAGGAGGATCATGAAGATAATGAGTTGTGGCAGAATAGGTGGAAGTCAATGCAAGGTGAAGAAGAAGAAATTTTGGATTTTTCATCTCTTTTTGGCTCACTGCTGAACATGAATGTCACAGCAAAAGAAAGGGGCTGCTAGAGATGTGTGGACAAGCATGTAAATATGATTTTTACTTGTTGCATCCTGATGGGTAGGTGCATAACTATGTACATATCAAGTTGGTGGTGCCTTTGAGTTTTGGACACTCCCATAAAAGACTCTACACTGATGTATAGATGGTAGAAACTTCTATAGGGACTTCTAGGAAATGATGAAATGCAATGTGGTTGTACCAGACTTCCAGAGCAAGGGTGTCCAGTGTGTGGTCAAGTGAAATGTTTTTGGGGTCATGTAAAATGAAGGCATGAAGGGTTTTTTTTAATTTTCCTAAGTCAATGTGGTCTTGCATGTTACGGGGATTTGATATGTTCTGGTGCCCAAGTTAAGGGGCTTTTCATGTGGGTGTATGGGAGTGCATGCAAGCTTTAGTGTGCATGCTAATGAGTGTTGGAATTGTGTGACTAAAAGGTCTAAAATGTGCCTTGGGTGGTATTTGCATTTTTTTTATGGAGAGTGGTAAATTCCACGTGATGACATGGTTGGAAAAATTGGAAAGTGAGCATGGGCATGCAAGGTGTCTACGTGAATCTGGACTGGAGGCTTCTGGTCGATACAGGAGGTGATGATGACTATGGGAGGATTGGGCATGCCCAAAAAGGGCTACGTGGTAGTGGGTAGGAAGCTCCGAAACGAGGGAGGTGACACTACTACAGGATCCAGAGGACCTGGGAGGAAGGGGAACTGTTGGGTGAGTGCAACTGTGAGCTGGGGAAGGAGTTTATGGGCACACAGGATATCATCCAAAAAGGAAGAGGGGCTACATGGTTTTGAGAGAGGCCGAGAAGATACATGAACTAGTAGAGGCCTTAGCAGGGGGGATTACGAGGGAAAGGGAGGTTGATCGCTGATGA